>NC_055970.1:5131192-5201192 GCF_018492685.1 Alosa sapidissima
CACAAACACACACACACACATACACGCACGCACACACACGCGCGTGCACACACACACACACACACAGACACAGACACACACACACAGGCACACACACATGCAGACACACACACACACACGTGCACGCACGCACACACTAAAGCACAATGGACGTACGCAGGCACACACACATGCACAAACACACACACAAATGAGGTCTTCTGAGGGGGCATTAAAAAGTTACCCCCAACAGCCCCGCCTACCGCTCTCGCATGTGTGTGTGTGCGGCTGATTGATGAAACTCTGAATGGACAGTAAAGATTAAGAGGATGACCAATAAGCGTGTTGCTTACACAGCAACCATTGAGTGTAATCCCCCAGCGATACCTTTTAGTAGCCCCCATCTGACAACATGCTCTCTTATTCATTCTCGCTCTCTCTGTCACAAACACACACACACACACAGGCCCACTGTCCCTGACTTCATGCTGGACACGCGACGGACAGAAGGGGACAACGACGGAACAGCAAACTTCAGCACCGACTCCCTCCGTCACTCCAACACCTTTCAGCGCCCCTCAGAAGTTCTGCTGGCAACCAAATGTTCACTAGAGGGAACGCTTTCAAGAGACAAAGACTGGACTGCCTGACCTGAGACAGTGACACAGAGAGACGGAGAGACAGAGCGAGATGAGTGGACGCAAGGACAGCTGTCTCTGACCAGTACACACAGTCAGCCATCTGTCCCATTAGACGGGACACAAACCATCACATCCCGACGCTGCAGTTTGACCGGAGGACCCCCATGAACTTTCTGCATCTGCGTGTGTTTGGATTAACACAAAAAAACTGCCTGCTTCCCAAACACATGGACCAAGCCGCAGTGTGAGCAGAGGCAGGGGAAACAACGCGGGATCGCCACAGGGTCTGGTTGCTTGGATACGGAGTCAAACTTTGAGGGACCCCTGGTGTGACTCCTGTCAGCTCCGCAGGGGAGGAGGTGTTTCCAGCACTTCCCTTGGGTCAGTCATTCTCCTCCTCTCTTCCCTCTCCAGCTATTTTATCCGAAAACAGGAACGATGGACGAGCGTCTCCCAAAGCTGCCTCTCCTCTCATCCTGCACCTCCCCGGGCCAGTCTCCTGGTAGCAGCGGGACAGATGACAGCAGAGGGGGTAAGACCCACAACACCACACACCCACCCAACTACACCATCCTCCCACACATCAGAGACATAGAACGATCCACAGGCAAAAGAAGGTCCAATCCATGGCTGGCCCACTTTAGATACAAGAAAGCTCTATTCAGGAGTTGCAATTCACAAGGGACTGTGTGAGGGAAAAGCCAGAATACCAAATGGCAAATTAATTAAAAACATCTACTGGCCCCAATTTAAATGACTGGCAAAGTGTACAGTCAAGCAAAGAGCATAATGTGACTGATGATTATGTGTAGGATCTTCTTCATGTCAATACATTAACCAATATATTTTGATAACATCAAATTACCTTAGATTTTAGACTTTACACTTTGCTCATCATATAAATTAGGGTCGACTTGTTATTTATAAACAACTTTAACGGACAACTTTATCCAAAGAAATGTAGAATAGACTAAAATAGATGTCCCTACAACCATGGTGTTATTAACAATTACTGCTGCACAACTGTTCTGCCAGTTGAGCAACAATGTGAAATTTAACACATCGCATGTTAAATTTTGCATCCAATTTTGCACTGCATGTGCAATTTTTCTCAAAATAATTTCAAGACAGGTTATGTAAAATTGTGACCTGAAATTTCAAGGAATTCCATGTTTATGTTTAAATACTTTAGGCAGGGCACAAAGAAAAGACCTCAGACAACAGGTAGTCATTCTGCCTGGGTAAATAGGATTTGTTGTGATAGTTTAAGTTCATGAAGTGATCCTGGCGGGTTTACAAAACATTACCTAGAATAATAGATGAGGCAGGTTGTTGTTCATGATCACAAACTGACAAGAGTTCCAGGAATATACGAGAGCAGTTATGATGGAATGTATTGCTTGACAAAACAATGGCATAAAACGACCTGCTTTATGGACCAAGAACAAACTCAAACACAATTTTTTATGTTAAATTCGAGATTATATGACCAAATGACATTGCATACAGTAATTGTTTTTATTTAGAAACAATTACTGTATGCAATGCCATTTGTATATATTTAGAGTTTATAATATTTTTTTTGGGATGACAGTTTTGTAAAACTTTCTTTAGATGTTCATTTCACCATTGAGAAATGTTAAGCTTCCTGGAAAATAATAATAAAAATAAGTCTAGAGAGAAAAACTTGCATAGTCATTAGGTTAATAATGAAGAGAAGTGGATTAGAGTTCAACTGTCCATTTCAGCTCATCAGGGAGCACACTTGCACAGGCATCAACAGAGCGCAGATGGCTAACTGACCTCTGAAACAATGCAACAATGCAAGACATCCACAAAGGCATGAAGCCAAACAGCCAAACACATGCTTTCTCTCTCTCATTCATGCACTTCACACACATTCATGCTCTCTCAATCATAATGAGGCATACACACTCACACACACACACACACACACACACACACACACACACACACACACACACACACACACACACACACACACACCTCACCTGCAGAATGAGACAGTAACTAACACACACACACACACACACACACACACACACCTAACCTGCAGAATGAGACAGTAACACACACACACACAAACACACACACACACACACACACACACACACACACACACACACACACACACACACACACACACCTCACCTGCAGAATGAGACAGTAACTAACACACACACACACACACACACACACACACACCTAACCTGCAGAATGAGACAGTAACACACACACACACAAACACACACACACACACACACACAAATGTCATATATCTCTTACTGTCTCCATTTCCCTCTTCCTCTTCTAGCCAAAAGCCCTGCTCCTGGCAAGGCCATGAGCCCAACCCTGGTGTGTAAGGTCTGTGGGGACACGAGCAGTGGCAAGCACTACGGCATCTACGCATGCAACGGTTGCAGTGGCTTCTTCAAACGCAGCGTCAGGCGGAGGCTCATCTACAGGTATAGGAAAATAACATCTGACTGCAACAAGACATTTTTGACAGCAGTAAACTGTATCAAACGCTTACTAAAATAAACCGTATCAAACACTTACTATACTAAAATTACGCTTACTAAACACTTACTAAAATGCACTATATTTACATTCATTGGCAATTTGATTTATTTGCCATAATTGTTGACACAATACAGTAGTAATTTTGTTTCAGTACTACTTCATAGTACTATGTATAGTACTACTTCAAATATATTTTAAATTAGGGGAAATGTGGTTGCACCATCAAATGTGTTGCTTTTCTGTTGTGCATTACAGATGCCAGGCAGGTACTGGCATGTGTCCTGTTGATAAAGCCCATCGGAACCAGTGCCAGGCCTGTCGCTTGAAGAAGTGTCTCCAGGCTGGCATGAACAAGGATGGTACGTGCCCTCAAACTAGATATGGCAGACACCTCAGCTAACATGGCGCCCTACCTTTTATGGTTATGGTATTTGGCAGATGCTTTTTTCCAAAGTGACATACAGAATATAAACATTATATTAGTTAAAAATAATAATTTCAAATAAAGTTTAAAAAGCAGACATTAAAGTTAACAGCAATAGTAATAATAAAAACAATATCAATAACAATTACAATATGAAATATCAGCAATGAAAATAATAAGTTTCATATTAACAAAAAACATAAACATACAAAACATAACTTTGTAAGATAATTAATTCATTAAGAGCAAGGTGAACAGAGACTTTAAAAGTCCAAAACTATCACAAGAACTCAGAGCACTAGGCAACTCATGCCACCAATGAAGAACCAGTGAGGAACAGTCTTGATAGATAAGTCTTTAAGATAAAATCAATATAATATAATAAAATGGGAGACCTTCTATTCTGTGTTATCTTCTCTTGAAATCATCTCTACCTCCCTCTTTCCCATCCCACAGCAGTCCAGAATGAGCGTCAGCCCCGCAGCACTGCTCAGGTGCGTTTCGACTCGCTGGACATCGACCCAGAGAAAGAGCACCTGGCCACCACGCGAGAGCCCACCACCTGCTCCTCCTCCTCATCTTCCTCGGCGTCAGCTTGTGCTTCCGTCGTCTCGCGGCCCTTCATCGCCTCCGCCGTGAGCTCCTCGGCTCAGACGCAGCACGCCGCCTCCAGCCCCCAGAACAACCACCGCTTCATGGCCAGCCTGATGACCGCTGAGACATGTGCCAAGTTGGAGCCGGAGGATGGTACGAGAGGAAGGGGGGAGACAGAAGAGAGTGTGATTGAAAAGTAATGGAGAGGCATGGAAAAGAGTAGCAGACGAGGGAAGGTACAAGGAGGGGCAGCATTAGATGGAATTAACGGAGAAATGTACCAGAATAGATCCTTATGGGAGGCTTACAGCATGATAAAGGCATAAGAATGAGTTGGATAGCAGGTACAAACATATACAGCAGCATGGGGAATACTAAATGTAAATAAAACAAAAGAACTGAGGAGAATAAAACCATACAGAAAAGGCACTGGACATATCGCAACATGTATAATCAAGTTCTACACCATTGTTTCAGTTTGGATTGTTCACCTGCTTGAGCATTAACATAGCCTGAGTTCATTCCTCCCTTCTCTTCACAAAAGGCATTCCAAATTTAAACATCTGATGTACAATATTTAGTCCTCATTATACAGTAAATATAGTAATGGGTAAACATTACCCCGCAGTTGATGAGAACATCGATGTGACAAGCAACGAGCCGGAGAGGGCGTCCTCAGACTATCACATGTCCCTGTACCAGTCCAGCAGCCCTGAGAACGTGTACGAGACCTCAGCTCGCCTCCTCTTCATGTCTGTGAAATGGGCCAAGAACCTGCCCGTCTTCTCCAATCTGCCCTTCAGAGATCAGGTAGGAACCAGGAGAACCTTTTCACCTTTCCCCTTCGGCCCAGCCCTTTGGGGTTTTTAAGGTTACCAATGTTTAGAGCTAAATGGGCTTATACTGAATATGAAACTACCATTCCTTAAACATTACTTCATGTACGTAGCCAGAACTATGAGTCATGACTGCACTCAAACTGCTAGCACTGACCATCGTAATTGATGACAGCAGCAAACAATGTCTGAGATGACAGTTTTAAAAGCCTTGATTTTTTTTTATGTTAATGATATGAGTGGAAGCCTTGAACATTTCCTGATGTTGATGACGGTAAAGAAAGTTGTGAACGTGGATGTTGGTTTCACTGGTGTGTTTCAATAAGGTGATTCTTCTTGAGGAGGCTTGGAGTGAACTCTTCCTGCTGTGTGCCATCCAGTGGTCACTGCCACTGGAGAGCTGCCCTCTACTCTCACTGCCGGATCTGGCTCCCAGCATGTCTTGCAAGACCACGCTACCTGGCGTGGATGTGCGTTTGCTCCAGGAAATCTTCAGCCGCTTCCGCACCTTGATCCCTGACCCCACTGAGCTGGCCTGCCTCAAAGCAATCGTCCTGTTCAAGCCAGGTGGGGCATGGTTGTAGTCAGAAATAAGAAACAGGGTCCAGGGTCTCAGTGGTATATTCAGTGGTCACAGTTTGATTTTTTCATTTAAATAAGTGCAATGTTTAGATTTTGGTTAGAGATTGTGGTCAATAATGGTTAAAAAGTAACAGTATAGTGGATGTAGATATGCATGTTTGTAGACATGATTCGTGAGGACTAGAATTCAATTTTAATTATCATATAATTAGATCAGAAAAGCTCATGTCCAATATGTGTACCCCTATTAATACATTTTTTTCCTGCCCTTCCCTGTCTCTGCCTTGTGATGTTCTCTTGGTAAAGTAGAGGCTCGAGGTCTAAAGGACCCTGATCAGGTGGAGAACTTGCAGGACCAATCACAAGTGATGCTTGGCCAACACATCCGTGCACATTACCCAGGCCAACCTGCCAGGTATCTTGTGTTCATGCACGCGCACGCACGCACACACGCACACACGCACGCACACACACACACACGGCTCTCACACACACACACACACACGGCTCACACATAGACACAAAACAAACACCCACTTAACACTTGTGCTGTATTTCTGTATGTGTGCAGGTTTGGGAGGCTGCTGTTGCTGCTGCCATCTTTGAGGCTGGTGAGCTCAGAGCGGATTGAGCTCCTCTTCTTCCACCGCACCATTGGGAACACGCCCATGGAGAAACTCCTGTGTGACATGTTCAAGAACTAGCCCAGGACGTCAGCATCTACTCATCACCTCTCACTAGCACTGGTCAACAACAACACAGGAATACATATGGGTACAAACCAAGCTGGCAAGCAACAAACCACAGCAAGATTCTATCATCTGCAGGTCATTAACTGAACTTACTTATACTTGTTCCAAATTATACCAAGATCCACGCACAGCCTGGTTAGGTGCAGGTAGATTGCAGGAACATACTTAAATAGCAAAAATTGGAATAGTTCTACCGCACACTGTTGACGTTTACTTGATTTTATTCAGAGCGAACAATGCGTTTCGCATACAGCGTACTCAGGTTCGCTCAGGTATGGTCATTAAGGTCTCTTGATCACAAACACAAAAACTAAAAACTGCCTCAAGTATCCCTCACAATGTATTTTATTTGTAAATTAGAGAAATTATCTTACCATTATGAAATTATACATTTACCAAGGTATAAATTCTTAGTATTCCTAATACTTAATATTTACTGTACTGTTAAATGTATATAGACCCCCCCCCCCCTTTAATTCTGTCAAACCATAGGGTTTCCTTTGCTTCCAGGACCTTTCTGTTGTATGTTCATGTAAGTTGAGAGACAGCCAATGCTAGATTAGTGTCAGGATTCATCATGTATCTGTTTGTTTAGCTTTGTCACTGAAAATGAATTCAAGCTTTTTTTTTTTTACTTTTACTTCTATAGTGATGTCAAGAAAAATAGTTTTATTTATATGGCACTATATGTCTATCCCTGACTGTTTTGGGGTTTAGGGGTTCTGTTCAGTATTATTGTTTTTCATTTATCCCTTTTGTGTGAATAAATTATCACAATTCCAAATGCTCCTTCTTGAATCATGCAATATTGACAACCATTCTTGCTTCCATGCATCTGCAAAATATTGAACGTGGTAAGGCTTCTCAACATCTAACATACGTAGGCTAATAAAGTCATGACAGTGGACAGTTTACCAATGGAAAAACTTAATTCAGTTCTTGAATGACTGAGTGTCAATTAAATGAGTGTCAATAGACAGATATCTATAGCTGCTGTGTCCATACACCTAACTGATACATTTCATAGTACATCTAATCAATGTGGTTTGCTGTAGGATGGGTAAGCTACATTTGACTATGCCTTAATTTCATATCTGGCTGTAGCACCCCAGAAAACTGAACACTGGGATGGTAATAGTGTAGTTCTACAGGTTACTGGGGACTTTTACTTATCAAGGTGTAGCGGTGCCATCCTACTTGTCACTTTGTGGATTAGAGTGTGTTAAAGTAGGGGATACATTGTCTGTCAGCAGCATAAAAATGGGATTTCCGAAAGCTTTTACATTATCAGTTATATACACACATGAGAATATGTATTAAATTGATTATGCAAATAAGCCATTAATCCAAAAATTCTGACCATCAATAAATGTGGACAGTTTTTTTTATATAATTTTGATAAATACTGTGTCTCTATGCAGATTACAAAGCAGTCAGCATCCTCGCCTACACTAGGTTGACAAGCAGGGACTCCGTGGACACGAAGTGCTGGTCCACTGAGAACACTTTTCTGCTTCGGCAGAGCGCCTGGCATTGATAGGCTTTTCTTTACAGAAAACGCTGAAGACATGTATTATGTGTCAGAGGTCACCAACAACTTTCCACACCAACAGGACTATCTGGACAAGTTGATCAAGCAGACTAATGGTGCCAAGCCACCTAAACGTTGAGTACTGTTTCAATGTTGGTTATCCTACCATCTTGAGTTTGGAATCTGTTACTGTCTGTTGCGGGTACCTTGTGTTCTAGTAAGAATTCAATCAGGAAGTATTTACACACTACACCAACCCTCCTGGTGCCCGATAGTGTATGGTCAAAAAGTGTGTATTGCCAACAGGATAATTAGCTTGAGGTAATTTTTTTATGAATCAGCTTTGAAAGATTGACTTTACATCTTTATGCTTTTAAGTCATGCTGAAGTTCCGTTCCTCCCTATACATTAAGTCAGACTTGGGAATGAGCATTCATTGAGAACAAATCTGATCTCTATATCTCCAGGGTAGAAGCCAGTGGCATAGCAGTAGAGATAGTTAGGACTTTCTGGCTTTGCAGGAAAATGCAGCTGCATTAAATGAAGGGCTTACTGTTTGCATAAAGAGAAAAATAAAAAAAAGTTAGTATGCCTTAATATATTAACATCCTACCCCTTCCCAGATAGGTGTATGCGTGCTGTCAACCACAGCCATGTTCAATCTAAAATAACTGTCTGGCTATGAGTATACCTCACTAGTTACACTGTTATTCTAAAGATTAGCCAGTAGATGGCACTGTCACACAGCTGAAATAAGTACAGGGCTGTACATTTATTTGAACAAAGAAAATATTTGTTAATGTGGCCTCTTTCTTTCTCTTTCACATACCACACACACTCAACACGCATATGTGCGCACACACATGCACACATGCACAGGTACACACACCATTCCTGAAGCAATCAAAGCGGCACTGGTGCCCACATGGGATGTGTGTTAAGCTTCCTGTTGTACTCATTGTACACTCATGACTGTATGGCAACTCACACCTCAAACACCATCATTAAGTTTGCTGATGACACCACCATAATTGGCTGCATCACAAGTGACAATGAGTCTGCTTACAGAGCAGAGGTGGCAACCCTGACATCTTGGTGCCAGGACAAACACCTGCTGCTCAACGTCAGCAAAGCAAGGAGCGGACAGTAGACTACAGAGTGCTTCAGATTCCTTAGAATTAACATCAGCGAGGATCTGAGCTGGTCACACCGTATGGTCACAAAGGCAGCAAGACTTCTGCCGCTTCGGAAGTTTGGTATGGTCGGCGAAATACTTACCATCTTCTACCACTATAGCATTGGGAGTATCCTGACTGGCAACATCACAGCATGATACACAAAGCTCTGCAAAGGGTGGTCAGCTCAGTGCAGCACATTACAAGGACTGAGTTACCAACTATTCAGGACCTTTACAGCCAGCACTGCACAGGAAAGACAGTCCCCCCCTACCATCTGGTAGAAGGTACAAGAGTATTTTTAAATTACTACTATTTAATGTATTTTTTGAAGTTGAGCTGGATATTTTGGAAATGTTACAATCTGGTTTCCGAAAGTATCACAGCACTGATGAGGGTTACCAACCTTTTAAGAATGGGATCTTAGTCAGCCTTTGATACAAGTGTTCACAATGCATCTTTATCTTTCGCCCTGTGCATTGTGCAGTAAACTAACTTTACTAATTACTTGATTTTCTAAGATGGTTAGATTGCAAGTTACATTCAGTAGCTGCCAACAACACACCCGCTGCCTCAAAAATAAAAATGACAACCGGTTTTGCCAATGCTCACTTTATTTGAAGTGCATTTTAACAGTATATAGGCCTATAGATAGTAATTGTGATAATAAAATATATGTACATTTTGGTAGTTTGTGAGAAAGCCTGTGATAGGAGAGACAAAGTGATGACATCAAGTGTTGACTCCCCCTAACCCCATTTTTACTTTCCCTCGCTTTGCAGTCATTGCTGTAGCCTCTCGCTAAACTTTGAATAATGATGTACCTATTTCCTGTGCGCGTAAATGCCGAAAGTAAGTTACCTACCATACTTCACCATTAGGTCACAGAAATGTTAACTTGTTGTACAATATTAGTTTCAACCATGATCCATATTCTGTGTTCTCATGGCTAGTCTGGCTAGTCTAGTTAATTAACATGTTAGTTTACTACTTAACCTACTAAATCACCATTTTCCATGTGTTGAAGTATACTAGTAATGCCTGTTAACATTGGCATTAACTGTATTGCATTAATATGCTTAATAGCGTAGCAATTGCAAGTTAATAATTTAGTAGGCTACCTACCTCACGTTCACGAATTTACTAGCAGTCTGGTCATTCCTTATACACTGATGCCATCTAGTGACAATTCACTGTAACTGTAATGGTAATTGGAAATCTCATGCACAACATTAACTAGTACCCACTGTATGCACACATGTGCATAAACATATACACACATGTACATAAACATATACACACGCACACACACGTGACCCCTAGGGGGGGCTTTGTCACAGGTTGAAAACCAACATTCTGAGATTTAGATGTTACAAGCAGGCTATCCTAATAAAGGGACATAAAATGGAGAGAGAGGTGCTGGAGTATTATAAAAGTAAACAAACAGTTTATTTTATTCTTCTTCACAAGTTAGATGTACACGTTAAAAACAGACATTAGGCCTCTGGGCAACAAACTCAGGCAACAAACTCAGGGACAGCAATGCTTACTAATTATTCTTTATTTTTAAATGATTTTACCTTGTGTTTTATGTTTTCTTTTTATTATGATCTTTACCTTTGAACTATTCTTCGACTATATTGCCCTTCTATGCCTTTATTTGTTATTATTGTTTGGTTTTGTTTATGTAAAGCACATTGAATGACCTCTGTATGAAATGTGCTATATAAATAAACTTGACTTGACTAGAATGTGCAAAATCAAGGTGTTTGAATAAATAGCACTCAATTAAGATTCAGCAAGACTCAATAAGCAAACACAGAATATATAGGGCACATCACAGGTCACACACAGAAAATCATTTACACTCAGCAATCCAGTGACCACACAACAAGATTGTTACCCCTCCAGAATATTGCACTAACCCAATGGCCTAGAATACAAACAACAACATACAACATACAGTACAAACATGAAACATACAGCAACACACACAAGAGAGGGGCTGATGGGCAACACGGTGGGCCTCCCTCCCACACACCGGCTCACACACAACTGAATACTAAAAAACAGGGCACAGGAAAAACAGTGGCCAAGGTGGCGTACGACGGTCCTCCTGTATGAACGCAGGCCGCGGCATCTAGCCAGGAGTTTGTTTAGTTGTAATTCTGTAGCGATCACTTAATGCCGTCTGGTTTTTACTCATACATACCCAGGCCAAGATTCTCGGCACAACAAACAGCACTCAGCAAGATCGTAGTGGTCACACTCTAAACCGGTGAATTTTCGTTGAAACACGCAGACACAAGAGTCCAAGAAACCGAAAGTCTGGGTAGCGAAACACACTAATGAGACACCGGCAGTTTGCTGGATTTAAAGGTGCAGCGCCAAGCGGCCACCACCTGATTCAATCAAGGCACAATTCCTGCTGCCTACGTCCTATCTGCTACACATACATTCACAGTAATCATACGTATGACACATACACACACACAGTGTGTCCCACAGAATTGAATTCTATTTGTGGTGGTAGATTTGCAGAATTAACTTGTTAACAGTTTTGCAACAGTTTTTAACAAATTAACACAGTGTGGTTATGTAGATTTAAGCACAATTTAGCCAGTCAACTTTTATGCCAACAACTGCAGGATTGTTAATGTTTTCTTTAAACGTGCATATAGGTTTCTTAAAGCCAAGGAGAGGCTGCGCAAAGGTGCACATAGCTCTACAATGAATAGTTCCATCCAATGTAAACAGTACAACATGGGAAATCATTGTGTGGTGGTCAGTATTGATATTGTGGTGGGCCGCCACAAATAAGTCAATGTATGGGAAACACTGCACAGAGAAGACATTATGTATGCATACATGCACATGCACACACACAGGCACACACACAAGCACGCACACACACACACACACATAAACACGTATACGCACACATGCACACAATTCAAGAATTTCTCAGAATTATGAACAGGCAAGATGGGGGTGGGGTTGTATAAAATGAATTTTACATGTGAAATCTATGAACTAATCATGTTTTGGTACTTGTTGTCTAGCAGATACCAGTGAGAATTGAGTGTGCATAATGCAATTCAGTGAGACAGTTATAATCATATACATGTATGCCTTTTACCTTTTGTTTTTAGCCAGCAGCCAGACCAGACTACCCTGACTTTGCTGAATTACTGAAGCTAAGCAGGCTTAGTACTTGGATAATAAACCTCTTTGAAAGAGTAGGTTCCTGCTGGAAGTGGTGTTGGTGGCTGGCCAATAGGTGGCACTCTTCCCTGTGGCCAAAAGCCACCAAACAAATATCAATCACAATGCCCTTATGCAGTGACAGGTGGGGTATACTACGAAGCACGTTAGACATATCCAGGTTATGTAGACATATCGAGGCTTCACAAAGCTTTGACTCAGGAGTATACGTTAAGTGATACTACGATAGCAGTTATGTGATATATTTGTCAAACTAGGCTTTCAGCTCAGATCTGTGCGCGTTCTCGGTGTTGGGATGACTTGAGCTGTGTGAAATCTGCGGATTCCATCTTGGTCTGATCGTACTGTCAGGGTGGTCAGAGGAATTAAACGCAGATTACGTAATATCTTACAGTCTTGGTTTATTGGAGTGAAAAATATAAAAAATCCACAAACTTAATCATCAACAAAAAACAGGCTCTTGATAACAAAAAGACCTCTCAGGCGGGATAAGTTCAAACATAAACAGAGCACAAAAAACTGAAAAGTCAATGCAGGTGGGAAGGTAAATTGGGAGATAATAGGCAAGACAGGAAACAGACCAAATAAGGACAAGGGTGTGGCAACAGGAAAAAACTGAAATGTGAAACAAAAAACATAGAGCAACACCAGAGGGAGCCAAAAACAACCAGTCCTATAGGCTCCCTGACATAAAATTGTGGTCAATTTGTGGAAAAACACTTAAGATACGTTAAAACAAACTGAATATGAGCTGCTAACTGACATTTTAAACTAAACGCTCACACGCGACTGAACGAGGGGAGGCAGCGCGACCCCATGCGTATGTCGTGTTGTGCAAGTGGATCGGTACCGTTAAACGTCCCACATACTCGACGCACCCGACCAGTAGCGCGACAATGTGACGTCACAGAAGCGCTGTAACCATTTTTACTCGCGCGTGGTGGTCGTGACACTAGTTGCAATATTCTCCTGGTTGCTACTATTCACAACTACCATCATCATTATCATCTAGTTGGGGGGCAGCCGTGGCCTACTGGTTAGCACTTCGGACCTGTAACCGGAGGGTTGCCGATTTAGAACCCGCCCTTGATCAAGGCACCTAACCCCTCACTGCTCCCTGAGCGCCGCTGTTGATGCAGGCAGCTCACTGCGCAGGGATTAGTGTGTGCTTCACCTCACTGTGTGTACACTGTGTGCTGTGTGTGTTTCACTAATTCACGGATTGTAAGTAAGTATATATACTCTTTTGATCCTGTGAGAGAAAGATTGGGATAAATGCAGAGACCAAATTTCCCTCAAGGGATCAAAAGAGTATAAATACTTATACTTAGTTTCCAAGGTGTGTGCACAGGTAGATAGATAGATAGATAGATGGATGTATAGATAGATAGGCCTACTTTAGTCATCCCGAGGGAAATTTTAATAATTTAAACAGTTTAGTTTGCTGGCTAGCTAGCTAGCAGCTGGCTGAGTTTGTGTAATTTCCTGAAGTGGAAAGAGATTTTGTTCAGGCCTTAATAGATATCCTTTGTTTGAAAATAAATAGTTTCTATTCTTTCCTATTAATTCCATGTGTTGCAACTCTCACTGGTAACTTTGTTAACTTATCCAGCAAACTATTAAAAATTCACGACTGTAACAAAACACTGCAACTCTCGCTTGCCCTCAAACTAGTCCATCTTCCTGTTTCCGCCTTGTCGTGCTCGTCTGAAAAAAAATTAGTGGTGCGCTACCCATAGACAGTAAAAGAAATGGACGAACAGACTCCGTCGTTTTCAATGGGAGGGCACTGAGTCAAATAGAACGATTTTTCAGTTGGTCCCCCCAGTACTGCGCAGACTCACACTTAACTTCGTGACGTTAGCCATCGAACTGAATCTTGTAACTCATATGATAGATACACAGAAATTCTTCTCACACTTCCTTCGCCTTCAAAGTCATCAAAGTTAAACATTTATTTATGTATTATTATTAATATCATCCTCACCAAGTCGTGTTAATGTTGAAGCTACCATACATGATCATCTTCAAAAACAGTCAACAAAACAAAAAAGTTATAGCCTTGAAGCTAATCTTCTTTCCACTTTTCCGACCTACGGTCAATCCATCGAAAACCTCTGTAATGATTAGTGCCGTTTTTAAAAAAATTAGGTTTACTTTTTTATTAAGTTGCCTCTGTGTAATGCTTTACCTTAACATACGGTCATGTATGCTAGGTTTTGCTTATGAGTTACCGGCATAGACAGTAAGGTGGACTGAGCTTCTTATCCAAACAATACGGTTATCTCCCTACGGCACGAAAGAGAGATTACGTCAAAGCTAGCTTCCCTCCAACCGAACAAGCTTAATATTTCAGTCTCATGCAATTCCGTGTGCCACCGCCAGTCGATTTATCAGGTCTTTCGTAATAGCAAAGATTCTAGAACAGAGCTCTGTTCTAGAATCTTTGGTAATAGTTTCCCGGTTTCTTTTGTTTTGTTTTCTTTTGTTACCATAACAACGTATGCTAATCCTTACGGTACATATCCATGAACCAAAGATTCTAGAACAGAGCTCTGTTCTAGAATCTTTGCCATGAACTGTTTATTTCTATGAGTGGTAGCCATGGCGAACATTTTGGATAGTGAGGTAAGACTTTTCATCATCGAAAAACTTCGATTTGCCACAAACTTGCTGAACACAGATCACACGAATGATGCGCTACGTTTTCACATCGACTGGCTTCAAAGACCTGATAAATCGACTCAGATTCAGTGGAGGGGGGGCGGGGGGACAGAGCATGAATGACAGGTGACAGTACAACCTAAACACCAAAGTCCAAAGTAAAAGCGTTCGAATTAAATGGTGGTGCACGGAATTGCTTACATGACATTTTACTTTGTAATTTACTTTTTATTTATTTTTTGTTACTTTGACCTTTCATAACCCTCTGGTTACAAGTCCAAAGCATTAACCAGTAGGCCACAGCTGCCCCTTTAGTGGAAGCCTTGAACATTTCCTGATGTTGATGACGGTAAAGAAAGTTGTGAACGTGGATGTTGGTTTCACTGGTGTGTTTCCATAAGGTGATTCTTCTTGAGGAGGCTTGGAGTGAACTCTTCCTGCTGTGTGCCATCCAGTGGTCACTGCCACTGGAGAGCTGCCCTCTACTCTCACTGCCGGATCTGGCTCCCAGCATGTCTTGCAAGACCACGCTACCTGGCGTGGATGTGCGTTTGCTCCAGGAAATCTTCAGCCGCTTCCTTGATCCCTGACAGTGTTGCGCGGTCCGCCCTAAATTAAGCGATCGCCTTCATAAAAAATATTTTAATGATATTGGGGTCATTTGCGGGCGGGTCAGTTCAAATTAATTAAATATATATATATATTTTTTTAAATACTTAAAGTATCACGAGAAGGCTAACATCAATATTTAACTCAAACTTTAACTTAAAATAATTGCTTTTCAAATATATCATTGGTTGCAGCATACTTGCCACATAGTCAAGTCAGGTCAGTTTTATTTGTATAGCGCATTTCATATGCACAGAGCGCTACTTGCCACATAGACAAGTCAGGTCAGTTTTATTTGTATAGCGCATTTCATATGCACAGAGCGCTACTTGCCACATAGACAAGTCAGGTCAGTTTTATTTGTATAGCGCATTTCATATGCACAGAGCGCTACTTGCCACATAGACAAGTCAGGTCAGTTTTATTTGTATAGCGCATTTCATATGCACAGAGCGCTACTTGCCACATAGGCTACCTGTGTGAGGATGAAGATGGAGATGGTAGAGAAGCTGGAGACACGAGAAGTTACAATTCCCTCCAGGAAAAAGATATATGGGAAATATTTGGAAAGGTTCTTAAAGAAGATGAGTAGTGCAAGTTATATTCTATGCACTTCTTGTGAAGCTAAAAGTAGGCTATGACAGCCACAAAACAGGCATGACTCGTCACAAACAAGGCAAGCCCTCCCAGCCAAACCGAGTAAGTGCATTTCCCAGACCTCAAGCAAGCAATTGCTTCATATTATACACTGACCTGGAACAGCTTTTTAGACTAGGCACAAGTCGCTCAGTAAAATAATACTGATAGCCTAGCCTACTTTACCACCTGCCCACGTTAAACTTTTAGCCTACAGCCGTGAGCATTTGATAAGGGATGTCATGGGTAAAGGGCGCCTGGAGGAATAAATGTAATGTTACACAGACTACAGACAGCCATATCTATGTATAGGTCATGCCATGGTAGGTTCGCGCATTGCCTATGCGTATAAAAGTTACCTTAGTTCGTTGTGTCTGTAACTTTAAACGGTGTACCTGTATCGTAAATCCTCAAATTTTCGCCGGGATTCTATTTATAGCCGGGCCTCAGATAATTATTTGGACAAATAAAGGCCGGCCCCCAAATATAAGCCGGGGTAATAATTGCCTACCAGTAGGGCTATCAGTCACTAGCACTAGAAGACATTGTTTTGATTTAACTCAATGAAATAAAACCTCTTCTAAATATTTTATATTATTGGTTGGTTTAATAGGCCGCCGGCCTCAAAGTTGCAAGCCTACTGTTGCCAATGAAAATTCTCCAACACATCGCTCTCAGCTACCAGTCGGTTGCTGCCAGAAGCTAAAGCAGTTACTAAGCCTACTACATTTAAACACAATGTTGCCGCGAAGCATTCCAGCCTAAGGATTTAATAAAAAAGTAGGCCTAAATCAAGCATTATTAAAAATAACTCAATTTATGCTACTTGGCTATAAGATTTCCATTAAAGCACAGCACACGTTCAATGAAATGAAAGCGGCTGCCTTGTCCCGCAGGTAGAAATCCGACACTCTTTCAACTACATGAAACTTAATAGTGAACCATCAAATACCCCCCCAGATTTCAGTGTCTATCAGTCCCAACATTTAGCAATATCAAACAGTCCAAAAGTAAATTTAATCCCAAACCAAAACAAAAATCTTCTGCTTTTAATAGCCTGTAGCCGCTCCAAATGAAACGCATGTCTCACAATAAAACATGTTAGAAAAAATATATCCTTAACTTGCTGTTATCTACGCTAATTTGTTATTGTTCATGAAGGTGTGTCTGGCAAGTTGTTATTTTTATGAGTAGCCTTTTAGCCTAGGCCTACTTTATTTCTAAGAATAAAATTGTAAAACAGAAGCCTAATACAGTAAAGAATAAGGGCCTGCCTCGAATATAAGCCTGCCCCAAATAAAGACCTGTGCTTTGCGCAGCCTAAGTAAAAAAAGACCCAGGTCACAATTTGAGGATTTACAGTATGTGCTTTAACTTCAGTAAACCTTTGTGCTTCATTCAGCATTATAAACCAGTTCTTATGCTTTGACGTTTTGACCAGCAATGTACTTTATCTCTCTTGCCTACCTTGCTGCCTCCACCAGCTAATCCGTAGCTGGTTGCATGCGTGCTTGCACTCTTATTCTCAGTCTGTGCAAACATTATATCCCACATGCTGTGTGTTCTGCTTCAGAAATGGCCTACTGTCACACTGCATGGTGACTAGGCTATAACCAAAGATTTTGTAAATAAGCGGGTCAGATCGCGGGTCGGGTATAATTTTGTCTTAATTAATATTCGTGGTCCGAGTTGCAGTCGGGTTTATTAAAATATCGGGCGAGCTCAGGCCGCTTGTGACCAGACCTGCGCACCACTGATCCCTGACCGCACTGAGCTGACCTGCCTCAAAGCAATCGTCCTGTTCAAGCCAGGTGGGGCATGGTTGTAGTTAGAAATAAGAAGGATTTTTCATTTAAATAAGTGCAATGTTTAGATTGTGGTCAATAATGGTTAAAAAGTAACAGTATAGGTGAAGTAGATATGCATGTTTGTAGACATGATTTGTGAGGACCAGAAATAAAATGTTATCATCATATGATTAGATCAGAAAAGCTCATATTCAATATGTGTTGCCCTCTTAATAAGTTTATTTTGTCTCCCTTCCCTGTCTCTGCCTCTGATCGAGGTCTAGCTCAAGGTCGAGGTCTAAAGGATCCTGATCAGGTGGAGAACTTGCAGGACCAATCACAAGTGATGCTTGGCTAGTACATCCGTGCACATTACCCAGGCCAACCTGCCAGGTATATTGTGCTCTCACACACACACACACACACACACACACACACAGGTTGACATTGACAAATAAGACTTTTAAAAATGTGTTGAAAATGGACAGAATACATTTTTTGAAGTTGTAAGAGTGTGTTCAAACAAGTCTTAATGGCTGCACAACATTTTCAGGGGTTTTAATACATTTCTAGACTGTATTTGCAATTTCACAACTCAAAAAATGTTGGATGGCGCAACCAAAAGTTTACCTGAGAGTGTCTACAGTGCTTAACACATTATTATTTTGTAGTTGACCTTGGTATTAAAAGTAACTTATGAATACTTTATTGTAGAGGGTGGGTATTTTGGTTTTCCAACAGCCATTTATGTCAAATATATACTTTACGATACTTTACGAATTAAAAAAAGTATATTGTTAAATAGAATAATTAGGTACCACATTTTGTAACACATATGTAACACATTTTTCAACTATTTGTTCACTTTAATTTACTATTTATTGGTTTAAATTAGTATTTTACCTGGTTGCACCACCTGACGATGCGGTTGTGCCACCTATTTTTTTTTAGTTTACATTGGTTGTACCATCTGACATGTAAACTGTACAAGTCCAACTAGCTATTTTTTCAATATTTGAGATAGATTTACAAACTTTTCACTCATAAGTAAAGGTCACTTGGGACTCTTGATGAGGCAATATACAATATAAACATTCTATGAATGCGGTTTAGCTTTGTCAAACTATGTGGTTTCTTTATCTCTACTTTTATGCTGTATGTTTATAAGTTGACAGGCCCACACTGTTAGATTTGTGTCAGGATTCTTTATGTATCTGTTTGCTTTACTTTGTCCCTGAACATTACTTTAAGCTTCTTTTTTTGACTTTGGGGGATTTACTGATTGATAATTGTAAAAAGATGTATTAATCTTTTACTTCAATAGTGTGATGTGCCACCTCAGCAGCACATCGCACTATGATTCTTGGATTATTATTTAATTAATGATGTATGTTGTGTAGGGCTGTAACGATATACGATTCGAACCCGAAATCGCGACATTCATATCCACGATGCTGTGTCGCGGTGTGAAAAGGCAGAATCGCGATACACCCTTTCTAGTGTTTCACGCACTGCTTTGCAGATTACGCGGCTGCAGCAACCCACATCTCCCGCTTTACTTATCGGTAGCCTACGTTGTCCAAAAAAATAATAATAATAATTTCATACCTCTCCTTGCTTTCATTGTAGACTATGTGTGCAACTTTACCAAACAGTATAGAAGTAAGCCCCCTCTCCTTGCCCCGCTCTCTCTCGCGCTTCCTCCCTCTCCCTCTCCTGCTCAATGAACACGCGCGACTTAAAACATTCACAATCGTGAAAGCAAGGACGCATAGAAGATGACTAGCTAAATTACTATTAAATTCGCTTAGCATCATTAGCTATCATTGCTGCACATATTTGTTTAAAACTCTTGCATTGAAGTTGACTGATCATCTCAATACCAACGTTTCCCAAAAGGGCCTGTCCCAAGGAGAACAAGTATTATCTTGAAACTTAAACACACGGGGAAACTGAACAGTCCAATCAGTAGACTATGATAGGCTAAGCTAGCCAACTATGCTACTTTGTTTACAACATTTCCAGGCTTCAACCAGACAGCTGAATTAAAGAGGTAGTTGTAATAAACAATAGTAGGCCTAGGCTATAGGCTAATCTGCATAAAGTGTGCTGTCATAAATATCAGTCATTCAGAAAAATATAAAGGATATAAAATAAAATATATATTATATTGTAATCTTCTGGTGTTCTAAGGGAGACTATTAAAATGTTATTTAATAAAATGTCTAGCGCCCCCCCTCAAAAAAAAAAAAGAAAAATCGAGATTCGTATCGAACTGTGGGTCAAAAATCATGATACAAACCGAATCGTGAGGTTGTTGTATCGTTACAGCCCTAATGTTGTGTCAATTTCATTAATTATTATTTTGCCGTGTTCAATGTGTTGGGTGCGGCGTTCCTTTGCACGCAAGGAATGTTGCTTAATATTTGATCATGTGTTTTTGGGGGTATGCTATGGTAACTTTTGATGTCATGATGTTTGCTTTAGATGTCCACCAGGTAGGGGCGGTGTGCCCGTTTTGGGTGTTTAGACTTCGCTGGTGCCTAGACTTCGCCGGTTTTGGCAGAAGTAATTAATTAATTGGCCATTTAAACGCTGGCTTTTCTCTATGCAGGAGTTCAATGTTTTATGACACGCGGTAAGGGGCTGGTGTGAGTCCTGCGGTCAGGTCTGCTATATATAGTGGCATGTAGCCATAAGAGACCTTTAAATATTTGTGTCTGTTAAATGTTTTGTTTGTCTTTTTCCTTTTACTTCATGTTGGGTGCAATCGAGTGTTGGATAGGAAGTCAACTGTATTTTTGATTATTGTTTCACGTTGTAAATAAAACACCGTGGGCCCTCCTAAACCTGCTGTCTCGGGCTGATTTCTGCTTCACCACTCGGGTACTCAACCACAAATAGTGACCTCAAGAAAATTTAATTTGTGTTATTTAATATGGCACTGTATGATTACTTCTATCCTTCAATGTTTCGGGGATTGGGGGTTCTGTTCAATATTATTTGTTTTCATTTATCTTCCGTGTGTGAATAAATGCTCCTTCTTTAATATTAACCAACCAAGATCCCAAAAAGTACAAATTCAATTTGCATTGTTCCTTCAAAACTGAATTCACCAGCTCAGAGTACACTACACTCTCCAAAATATCCACAAGAGGGCCTGCTCTGAACAGCAACAGGTGTTTTGTTTATGCCACTGGGTCCTGATCCGCCTGAGGCTCGATATCCATTAGACTCACAGAAGCAGGGTTAACACTGTTATCACTAGACTGTTCCAAAGAGTCATTAAGTGAGCTCTGGGGCCTCCTCTTCATACAGGAAATAAAAGCAGTTACACCCACTGGTGTCAGGCATGCCAGAAAGAATGACAGGATGCCAACTCCAACTAAGATTCCCATTGAATACTTGTCGTCTGAAATGAACAAAGATTGTATAGATATAATATTTCATTAAAAATGTTTCACTGTACCAATGCTATTTTCACAAATTCTTAAAATACTGATTCTTCTCTGATTTATGTAGAGTTCTGGTACAATATTTTACATTTATACATGATGGCTGAGGCGTTGTATAGTACGTGTTTCTTGATTATGAGATTTTACACCCTCTAGGATGCTATTTCTTCAATGTAACCGCAAGTATTGTGTACCCAAGAACATCTTACCAAGGGTGGCCTGTAAAGTTCCTTCAATGCTGATGTGCTCTGTCTCACAGACAATGTCCTGAAGTGTCTTGTTCCCCAGAGTCAGATAACTGGTGATCTGGAATGTTCCATCTTTGCGAGGCAGAAGCCCAGTGGTTGTTCTAGCAAAGTGCACAATTTTTCCTTTATAAACCCAGCGCACGCTAATGGTGTTTGGGGAGAATCCCTGTACAGAGCACATGATGTACTCCTTACCCTCCGACTCTTCCAAAGACACTCTGACAGTGGGTTTAGCTGCAATGGGAAACAACACAGATGTTGAATGACATATACTGCAGTGCTTAAAAACGTTTGTTATCTTTCAGTGTTTAGAAGAGTCAATGAGATCAGACTTACCATCTTTGGAGAGGGAGTTGTTGGACTGCAAGAAGACCGTATTTACTGCAGAACATATCCTCATCAGTTTATATTCCTTGTCTTTGAAATAAACTTTACTTTGTCTTTCTTCTGCCATAAAATTGCCCTCATCACTTACAGCCACAACAGCCTCATTCTTCAGATCCACTTGCATAATGTCTTTAGTATTAAATCCATAACGCCAAAAGCGCCCAACCGGGCCCTGGCGATTGAAGGCACAGCCAATATACTGTTGATAGGTGAATTCATCTAAAACGAACCAATACCAATCATTACATCATAGAGGCAACATAGTTTAAAGGTACAGTCAGTAATTGCACAGGAAGGCGTGATCCTTTTTATTAGCAGACACTTTTGTCCGAAATAATTTATATTATATTTCAACCATGGACCAAAAGAAACACACCACTGAGGTAGCTCATCCCTCCAGTCAGTATTCCCAAAGAAATATCAAGCAGGGTTTTGTTTTTGTTTGGGGAACAGGCTGCCCCCACTTTGTTTGTTTCCAGTTTTCTGAGCCTGGGCTGCCTACAGAGGTTGTTTAAAGCCTACACTGTACTCACGGAATGGGCAGCTGGTGGTTGTGAGAAGATGATTGCTGAATGTGAAAATGTTTGAAATCGCTGACTGCACCTTTAAGTTGCAGTAAGTGCATAGGCGGCGCTACCAAAGGGCAAGGTCGGGCAATTGCCTTGGACCTCGGCCACCAGAAGGCCTCGTCATGTTTCCTATTTCGATTTTTTTATCATTATTATTACAATTATTATTAATTGTCATTGCACATGATCACATACCTAGCCTACACAAACAGATGCATACTGAGGCTGGGAAATTAGCACCCAGTTAAATCACGCTGATTTGAGTTAGCCTACCTTCAGAGAGCCGCCTGGCAGCATATGGCACAGCGCTTTACTTTTTTGACACTACAATTAAGAAACTGCCGCTATGCTCTCGTACCACTGCTATGATTATGTAAGTATGACTGTATAGCGAGATCTGTGGATCTGATGTATCTTTATCTGTGGATCTGATGTAGGCTAATATGCTCACGCAAATAGTTGAAGTGGCCCGCATACTATAGGCCTACTACTGCCCGCTGCATTCAACTTTCAGGGAACACGCTGCTAATTAGATGAGGCTGACGGACACAAAGTGCGGCCACCCATTGTTTTCTGTTGAATTACTCGCTAGTAGCCTAGGCCTACTCATCACACAGATATCCGAAAGCCGAAAGCGTTTTCTCAGATTTTAAACAATGGTGAAAATTAATTAAGGATTTTCAAGAAATGTAATTAGCCTACTCAGCATAGCCTACAGCTCTGCACCCATCTCAATTAATCTCTGTAGAATATCTCACAAACACTCAACACATGACAAACCATATATCAGAATAAACAGCAGACCTTACCGAACACAACAGTATAGGCTAACATAAAGTTGGATATCTGAAGAACTCATACCAATGGATTGTGTCTTAAAGGAGCCACACCACTTTTATGACTGAATTCTGTTCTGTTGACTTTGCTATAGCCTACTCTACATAATAAAAGATAGGCCAATTATGAATTCTGTCTAAAATTGGTGGGTTTAGAAAAAAGTCAGCACATTTTAATCATATCACAATAATATTGATAACCGTGATCAGTTGAAGGTGGAAAAAATATAAAATGTTCCTTTGTGATACATCGCTGGGGGTAGGGGGGTGGGGGTGGGGGTTAAAAGTATAAGTAGTGATTCAACTTCTTCTATCAAGTAAAAGTAACAAAGTACAGCCTTTGAAATGTACTTAAAGTATAAAACTAAAAAGTATGCTATCCTTGAAGGATTTTACCATTCCAGTTTAACAACTATTTCACTGTCCCTATGGCATTTCATGAAATCAAAAATAAAATCAAGCAAGCTTATTGCCTATTACCAAGTCAAGGAAGGATGAACTTGCAGAAAAACATTCTGTTAGGCCTAGTTGGAAAATTTAAGAACATTTTTATGGAGGTAAATCTGTGTCGAAAGTCTTGTGCACTTGTACATAGAATTTGTGCACTTGTACATGAAAGTCACAAATGTGTATCATGAAATCTGAAGTTGCAGATTTTTTTTTCTACCACGTAAATACAACATAGAGGTTACAAGTTCACAAATTCCTTATTACAAGTACACAAATCCCATGCTACACCTCACAAATGAGAAGTTTCCTAAGCTCAAGGTTTTGCTACTATCACAGCAGTAAATCAGTAGCAAAAGTCTTGCGTACTTGTGCAAATAATTTGTGTACTTGTACACAAAATTCACAAACGTGTGTCATGAAATTTGATGTTGCAGATTTTATTTTTTGGCCCGGCAAATACAACATAGAGGTTACAAGTCCAGAAATTCCTTATTGCAGGAACACAAATCCCATGCTACACCTCAGAAATGAGAAGTTTCCTCTGCTCATGATTTTGCTACCGTCACCTACACATCTGTGTAATATTATCTCACAAATGAATTTATTTGTCTATTTGCGTTTGGGCATTTTTGTGTGAGCACAACTCGTTAAACACAACTGCTTGAATCTGCAGCTACGAGTCTCAAGTTCTATTTTCAGCAAATAGGGGGGGGGGGGGGGGGGGGGTATAAGTAGTGGAGGTAGTAGTACGCAGGACTTTTGCTACAAATTTACTGCTGTGATAACAGCAAAACCTTGAGCGTAGAAAACTTTTCATTTGAGAGGTGTAGCATGGGATTTGTGTACCTGTAATAAGGAATTTGTGAACTTGTAACCTCTATGTTGTATTTACGTCTAGAAAAAATAGTTCTACAACTTGGCAAAGGCACGGTGCAGAATGTGCAGAAGTGAGAGCTGCTGAAAATAGAACTTGAGACTTGTACAGTAGCTGCAGATTCAAGCAGTTGTGTTTAACGAGTTGTGCTCACACAAAAATGCCCGAACGCAAATAGACAAATAAATTAATTTGTGAGATAATATTACACAGATGTGTACATGTAGGTGACGGTAGCAAAATCATGAGCAGAGGAAACTTCTCATTTGTGAGGTGTAGCATGGGATTTGTGTACCTGCAATAAGGAATTTGTGAACTTATAACCTCTACAGTATGTTGTATTTACAGGGCAGAAAAAAAATTCTGCAACTTCAGATTTGATACACATTTGTGACTTTCGTGTACAAGTGCACAAATGCTATGTACTGTACAAGTGCACAAGACTTGACACAGATTTACCTCCATACATTTCCCCACCCATTTTAAAAAGGAAAAACAAACAAAGAATAGAGTGTTTTCTCGTCTGTACCTACACGTTCTGATAAAGCTCTGAATTTGACTAGAAGTTTCATGGGCCAAACATTGTTTTGGCAGCACCAGTTGCAAAGTCAACTCCCATTTTGCATCACTAGTGTTGCCCCATCCATTTAGTGATGTTGGAAAAGCACACAATGGCCTCAAATAAAAAAAATAGTTGATAGCTGTCCTCAAATGTATTAACACAAAAGTAACTTTGAAAATGTAAGGAGTAGAAACAGTTATTTAGTGAAAATGTAGGGGGAGTATGGAAAAAGTTGTTAGAAAAATAAATACTAATAAAGTATAGATAGGCTATGCTACTTAAGTAGGCATGTACTTAAATAGCTATTTGTACTTCCTTACTTCCCACCTCTGATCATCCCTGTTCTTTTTTTGGAGAATAGTTGTTTTTCTTGATTACATGCATGCATGTTTTTTTTTTACGCAGACTTTTAAGTAGTTTCATCTAGTAACTGCATATTTTATGGTATATTTACATGTGATGAATATAAAATTGCCTATCTTTTTAGAACACCTCATATAGACTAATAATTTTTCTTACAACTAAACAAAGGCGTTGGCCTACCTCTTGCGTTAAGCGAGGACAGTCCAAGCAAAATTGCACAAAGCTGAATGATCATAGTTCCATGAAGCTACTTTTGTCTTTGGCGGAGATGTTCCTACAAAACAAAAACGAAACAAAGTTGCTTTGATTACCGATGTTGATGGCGACGTTACTGATAGGACGGGAGCTTGAAATCAAATGGAAGGAATCTTCTCGACATTAGACTGCGCGATAGGGTTAATAATGATCTGAGGCGGAGCTGTGCAACACTGTCGCACTAAATGACTAAATGTGTTGTGTTCGTGTTGCTATTTTTGAAAATAACCATCACCTACTGTACACTGGCTGACTAAGCTACCGAAAAAATGGATTAGCCTACTGAGATAAAACCGGTCATTTGTTATAGAAATAGGAGGAGGTAGGCTATAGCGTAGTTTTTATCTGCCTCGAGTCGCAGCTGCACCGTCTCCTGGCTGATCAAGGCGTTTCTGCACCGGCTCGTCCTTTTAGAATGGAGACTCTGGTATGGATAGTTCACTTATTCTTTCTCTTTTTTCTTTCTCTTTTTTATGTTTCTTTTTAGCCTACAGATACGAAACCAAAGCCTGACATTTTTCACTTTTGCTTATCTTGACTATTCTGCTCCTTTTAATAGAGAATATTTTATATTTGACTCAACTCTTCCGTAATTTACACTATATAAAAATGGGCCAGTGGAACAGGAAATGAGGCCAAAACAAACTTGTTATCTCAAAATGGTAGCTGATCATACTCATGTTTGGTGGTAATGGTGCTAGTACTGCCCCATTAAAGTCGATGTCAATGATGAAGTATCATTTGCCCATATTTCTTTAAATTGCATGCAAGGAATAGCCCCATTGGTTCCCGGGTAAACGTTAGGCTAATTCGTTTGATTATTTTGGTTGGCTGAGCCATGGACGGATTATGAGCCATTGGGCCCCTGGGCACAGACATGAAAAGGGCCTCCCCTGCCCACCTCACAAAGTTAGAACATTTACATGAAGCAGTCACTTTTCATCCAGTGACTTACATATTTCAATTCTATTACCAGGGACTACTCTGACTACAGAGCAACTTTGGGTTACTTTGGGTCATCTCCGTATCTAGTTCATATTGCTGTTAATTTTTAACATGTTTTGATTGGGACATCATGTTCTCCAAAAAGAACACTCAATGATCGCTAAGGCTTCTGATAAGCCTGCACAGGATTATCAGGGGAATGATAAACTTCAGCGGGAAAAACTTGAAATGTGGCTAATTACTTAGTCAGCATACTATCTCACAATGAAAATGAAAGTAGGATGCAACACGAGATAGTCTAACGCTAACCTGCACAGGCAACACACAATAAGGGCATGTCACTGCTATGTTACTTGCGGTACCAAATGATAACAACTCTGTACAACATTGCTGCGACGCTGCAAAGATGTGACCAGAAGATAATGTTGCGGTGACTTTCACTCTCTGCCAATGTCGCTGCAATGTCATGTGTTTGCTGAGGTGTTCTGCCAAAGACATTACACATACATGTTAAACCAAACACACACAAGAGTAAAATCTACTATCCAATGTACAATGTACATTTTTTTGAGAGTAAGAAAAAAATAAAACAAGGGGCACAGAATCTCCCAGCAGAAAGCTTCATCAAAGCAAGGATATGGGCAAGACCTTGACCAACAGATATTCCAGACTCAAAATCTGCTGATTTTGACTGATGTAAACCTAACTTCCTTGGCAAAGCTAATTACAAAAAGGACCTTGCAACTTTGAAACCATAAAGGTCTCTAAGACATATAACAATAAGCAATAAAGATAGCATGTTTCAAATGATGTGACACAACCAATATTAGCCAGTTCAGAGAGCAAACAGGTTATTAAAGGTGGGAATGAGAAAGCTAGAAAATGGATAGAAGAAACTGTGAGAGGACGAGGATGAGTGCGTATGCAAGGCGGAGGAGGAGGAGGAAGAACGAGCTACTATGATAGAACATGTTTTCATTCATCAAAACAGAGGCTTGAACTTCAGGGGCCCCTGGACCTGGGCCCGCTAGGCCCATTCAGTAATCCATCCCCTGGGCTGAGCGCCCTAGACTTCAAAACTGTACCAAAGTAGGCCTACCAAAGCTAATGTTAGTTGAGTATTTTTAGCAATAGCATATTGGGTCTTGAAATATTCACAAGAATCCATAGAAATTGCCATTTGATCCAATATTAGTTATGCAGATGTATAGTCCACCAATTGTATTGAAACAGAAATTGTAAGGGACCGTTAGGTATTTATGGAATGGACCACCGGAGGAAAATAGGGGAGGGTCATGTCTTTTTATTCTTTGTTGAGGGGAGGGTCACCCAACTTTTTTTAGTCTGGGAGGGTCACCTAACTTTTGTATTCATGAAAACAGCAAAATTTGGGCCGTCGCCCAGGGCCTTGCGTCTGATGGACCTCGCACCTCGCCAAAGATGACATTAATCGTTTATTCTCAATTAACGCCTATAGCCTAAGAAAAAAGCTTAACTAGCTTAATGTCGATCAGTGATCACCAAATGTCTCTCATATTGTTTCTCATAATCACTAAGAACCTTCAAAAAAGTAAGCATGAAGTCATATTAGGCCTATGAACTTTCTAGGCTGACGTGACAGTGTTTCTTCAATCTCCTTCACTGACGCGTATAGAAAAGGCTTAACGTCCCAAAACAACTCAAATTTCTCTCTCATATTGCTCCCATAGACGGTAAAAGATGATTGCTCCTCATAACCATCTATAAAAATCTAGCGCAAAGTTTTTTTTTCTTTTTGAGCACGTCCGAATCCCAAGACATACAGGTAGCCTACGCACTGGACCTCACCAAATACCAGCTAGTTCAGCTCGCGCTAGCAGATTTGTGTACTATGACAATGGAAAGGAAATGCATGCTTTTAACCAGCAATGCTATAAAATAAATGTTTGCTAAACTTAATGAAAATAGCACGAGGATGTCAGTGAAAACAAATGCATTTCTATGGGCTTGACGTGCTGGAGATAGAACATGAATGCAAAACATTGTTTCCAATCATTTTCTCACTCAGAATGGCAATCGATTTGTTACTTTGTCAGATGACAAAAAAAGCAACCCAGCCAGTTATCAGACAGCGGTGATGTGGCAAGGTCACTCACAGCAGCAGGTGAACTTGAATAAGGACATGGTGTTTTTTTTAGTGTTAGCTGGTTATGGGCTAGTTATAGACCTAGTGAATACTACTGGTCTTCTTCGAGATTTGAGTCGTGCCATGTCACTGCTCATGACATCAATATTTTATTTATAAAGTGACAGAGGAATCCCGGCCAGGTTGTTGCTCAGATAGGGGAGATTCAGGGCTACAGGTATATTTGACATGGTGTTTTGACTAAATGTTTTACTGCATATGCATCAGTAGGTAATGCAAAGTTAAAGTCAGGCACGCATCATACATTATTTTATTATTATTATTATTATTATTATTTTTGTGTGTGTGTGTGTGTGGGGGGGGGGGGGGGGGTTGCTGGGTAGTGTCCCTGTCCCCACCAAAGCTCAGACCAAACCTACAACCTCGACCTCAATAATACAGTAATATTCCAGAGGGGATAAGCTACTGCAAAGATTGAACGAAGCTTCCCGGAGTTTGAAATTGAGATCAGTAATTGGCATCGGGTGAATCAAGCTTTTCTAAGTCGAACAGGCTATTAAAAACTCTTTGCGCACCGCCATGTCACAGGAGAAATAGTGGGCCAGGATATGGTCAGGATATGGCGAGTCAATGTCATTTATTTGTCCAATGTAAGCCTACAGACCAGTTTCCATAGTGCACATCTTATCAATAGTTTGAATGTCGTGTGTGTTTCTGCTCATTGACAAATAGCGTTCAGCACAATGATTCATGCCCAATTAGGCTAATAATTCCCCCTAAATGTTCGCCTTTGTTACACGTTTGGTTTCGTGATGTAGTCTATGATTAACGGCTTATGGCCAAATATGTGACTCCGCTAATGCTATAGGCTATACAATTTCCCCTCTTAAAGACAATGGTGGTGTAGCCTAGCCTTTATTAAAATGCACCGTCAGTAGGCAGGCTACGTGTAAAGTAGGCTATCGCATGCGACGGCCCTGCAGCTCCAGGGTAAAAAGTTACAATCTTAAGGTTACTCACGTAACCCCGGTTCTCTGATAGCATGAGTGAGGTATCTCACTATGGGACACGCCCCCTCGCGAGTTCCCCAGAAGCCATTATTTCATTACGCCAGCCACCATTGGCTGGACGACTGACGTATGCGACGTGGAGGAGGTACTTCCTCCTCCATTATATTCTACGGTGCAACGTCATTGCTTCAGTCTAGCTAACCAACCTCTTCTCGCCACCGGCAAGGAGGGTGGTCTGGTGAGATATCTCACTCATGCTATCAGAGAACCGGGGTTACGTGAGTAACCTTAAGTTCTCTTTCAAGCATTCATTCGTTATCTCACTATGGGATATCGTGACTCCCGGATTGCCAGACAAGCTTGCGATCCCCAACAACATCAGTGCGCCCCCGGCGTCCCAGTGCCTAACACTGAATGTGGCAAAGTCGGGGCAGTGACATCAAGTCTGTAAAACCTGACAAACATTGTCGGGTTTGCCCAACACGCTGCCAAGCATACATCCTCTATGGGGAAGCCCTGAAATAAAGCCCATGATGTCGACATTCCTCGAGTGGAATGGGCTCGTAAACCGACTGGGGGTTGTAACCCCTTAGTCGTATAGGCCAGGGCAATAGCCGCCACAATCCATTGTGATAGACGCTGCTTAGTGAGCGGTCTACCCAAATGTGACTTTGCACAAGACACAAACAGCTGTTCCGTTTTCCTTAACTCCGCTGTTTTGTCTACGTACGCACGCAACGCCCTGACCGGACAGAGCGCATTCAGCCGCTCCTGCTCCGGGGAGGCGAAAGGCGGTGGGTTAAACGCAAATAGTTCAATCGGCCGACACGACAGTGACGGGTTGAAAACCTTCGGAATGAACGCTGGGTTGGGTTTTAATACAACCCTCGAGTCACCCGGGAAAAATTGCATACAGGCTGTATTCACAGATAGGGCATGAATATCGCTTACGCGTTTAGCCGTAGCCAAAGCCACCAACAAAGCCGTCTTGAGTGAGAGCACTTTAAGATCCAACTGTTGCAATGGCTCGAAGGGAGGGCGAGACAGAACATCCAAAACCATCGGCAGATCCCATGAAGGGGCCAGTGGTTTAGAAACCGGGCGGAGGCGTCGAGCCCCTTTCATAAATTGACGTATGAGAGGGTGCTGGCCCGCTGTTTTGTCCCCAAAGCCTACATGGCAGGCCGAGATGGCAGCCAGGTAAACTTTGACAGTGGAGAAGGACTTGTTTTTATCCAGTAAGTCTTGCAGAAACGTAAGGATAACGTCCACAGAGCACTGGAAGGCTATCGTCCCTGTTTTAATACACCAGTCATTAAATACACGCCATTTGCTATCATACAACGTCCTAGTTGATGACGCCCTAGCGCTCTGAATGGTTGCTATGACATTGCAGGGCAGTCCTGCAGCTGTCAGATTCAGCCTTTCACGGGCCAGACCCAGAGGGCCAGGCGCTCTGGATGAGGGTGAAATATTTCCCCGTTCGCTTGGGACAGCAGGTCCCTCCGGGGGGGCAGCGGCCACGGTGGGGAGTGGAGTAACGGGATTATTTCAGCGCGGGGCTACGAGAATGAGTGAGAGGCTCTGTTCCCGCACCCTGGCGAGCGTTGGAGTGATCAGTTCCAACGGAGGGAAGGCATAGAGCAGGACGTGTGGCCATTGGTGTGCCAAAGCATCTATCCCTAACGGGGCTTTCTGATCGCGCAGGGAGAATAACACCGGACATTGCGCATTCTCCTCTTAGGCGAATAAGTCCACTTTCGCTCGAACCGTTCGCAACCAGATTTGAGCCACCACATCACTGTGGAGTTTCCAGTCTCCGTAGCGGGGATTGCCCCTGGATAATAAATCTGCACCCAAATTCAATACACCGGGGACATGTGTGGCTTTCAACGACAGGAGCCGTGTGCTGCTCCATAAGATCAGTCTGTGTGCCAACGTGTGCATATGACGAGACCTCAGTCCCCCCTGCTTGTTGACATAAGCCACCACAGTGGTGTTGTCTGTTCTGACCAAGACATGATGCCCTCTCAGGATGGGCAGAAAATGTCTGAGTGCGAGCCAAACCGCCATCAGTTCTAGACGGTTTATGTGCAAACATTGCATGTGTGAGTCCCACACCCCGTTTATCGACCTGCCCTCGTGAGTAGCTCCCCAGCCGCTCAGCGAGGCATCCGTCGTCACTACTTTCCTGTGTAGGACAGCACCCATCGTAGTTCCCTCTGTGAGGAAGAGTGGGCGTTTCCAGGGCCTTAGCGCAGCGCAGCAGGCTGCTGAGATTGCGACAGGGCGATGGCAGTGACGCGAGGGATTCAATCCCAGAGACGCCACCCATCGCTGAACAGCCCTCATGTATAAACGGCCGAGGGGAATGACCACCAAGGCTGACGCCATGAGGCCCAGGAGTCTGAGGCAGACCCTGAATTTCACAGTAGCCCCCCTGCGGAAAAGCTCGAGGCATGCGTGGAACGCTTTGACTCGTTCCGCTGACAGGCGCGCTCTGAATGAGACGGAGTTTAGAGACAGCCCTATGAAGGTGGTGATCTGACACGGGCGCAGCACGCTTTTCTCCCAGTTTATTCTGAAGCCCAGTAACAACAGGTGCTCCGTTAGGAGAGCCGTGTGCTGCTGCGCTTCCTGGTATGAGTGCGCGGCCACCAGCCAGTCGTCGATAAAAGTAGCCAGACGTAAACCTTTTTCCCGAAGCGGCGCGATAGCCGCTTCGGTGACCTTGACGAAGACTCTGGGGCTGAGCGCAAGGCCAAATGGGAGGGCAAGCCACTCGTAGGCCATACCTCGAAAGGCAAACCTGAGGAACTTTCTGTGGGGCGGATAGATCGGGACGTGTAGGAACGCATCGGTCAGATCCACTGAGGTGAACCAATCGCCCGGGCGCACGAAGCGCATTAATGCGTCGTTGGTTAGCATCCTGAACCTGTACTTTCTTAGGTATCTGTTCAGTGCACGCAGGTCCAATATCGGGCGCAAGCCCCCCCCTTTCTTTGGGACCAGAAAATACCTCGAGTAAAAACCGTGACGGCTTTGCTCGATGGGGACTACCCTGATCGCTTGTTTGTTTAACAGGGAAATTATTTCCCCCTGTAGAACACGGGCAGATTCCCGTTTCTTTCGAAACCGTCCCGTTTCTTTTCCTCACACCGCTTTTGCATAGTGGCCACGGCTGGTCCAAAGAGGCCTTTGGGGTCCACGGGCACATCTAGCAGCTGGGTCTTCTCCTTGTGGGAGAGGCTGGAGAGGTTGAGCCAGCTCTCTCTCTCTTGAGAGACCATGAGGGCCATAGCCCGTCCCGCGTTTGCACCGCACACCTGTGTAGCCGTAGGCAGAGGTCTGTGACCACACACATTTCGTGCCACATAGCTTCACAAGACCTGATGCTAGGGCTCAGTTTCTAAGTCATATCAAGTGACCTAGAGGGCTGAAATGTGGTCAGTTCAGAGATGCTTATTATCTGGCGGAATGAGAAAACAATATTCTAGCCTCTGTAACTCTGTGTAAGAACTAAGAACTCTGTGTAAGAACTAAGAACTCTTAGTGCCCTATTTTAGCATATATACTTGGCAAGACCCACATTATTAGCTCGGAGCTAATAGGCTGGCTCACTATTTAACCAATCATCTCAAAGGGTGAAAGTTAATAATGTGTTATCTGATGCTCCTCTACCGCCCCCCCACCCACCCCCCACCACCCAGGGGTGTTTCTTCCCAGTGCTTCTGTTTGTTTTATACACAAATGACAGCAAGTGCCATTATGAGGGTAGATGTGATAAAGTGTGCAGATGATTTTGTTATCGTGTCCCTGCTTAACGACAGGGAAACTGTCCATGACCCAGTTGTGGATGATCTCAGCAACTTTTGAACATAAATGTGTCCAAACCAATCAAGATGGATATTGATTTTAGGAAGCAGCCCCTCCTTCTCCCCTGCTGTTATAATGGTCAGACTGTTGAAGCTGTTCAAAAATATCAGCAGTAAGGAGAGTAATGGACACACTGACTGAACAACATGGACTGTGCAAAAGCCCATCAGCACATGCAATTGTTTTGGAAATAGAAGTTTTGATATTGACCCCACTTTTATGAGAATGTGTTATTCTTGTGCTATTGTATCTGTTGTAATATTCTCTTTAATTTGCTGGTTTCGGTCACTTACGGTGAAAAAACACATTAGAAGGTATTGGTATTGTGTAGTAAGACTGCAAGAACTGAATTCAAAGACCTCTCCAAACTGTACAATATCTGAACCACATAAAGGCCTAGTCAGTTATTGCTGGCCTAAGCCACTCCAGTGAGTTCAGGCTATTTCCAGCCAAGATGCCGGGCCAACAGATTTAAAAACTGACCCACCACTGTTGCCTTCCTGAACAACATATTGAAATTGTATGTACTTTCTGTTTTTTTTTATTGGGTGTGCTGCAGGGTAGGAATTTCACGGCGGCCACGACGGCCATGGCCGTCGTAGCCCCTTGCGTTGGCCGTGAGGCCCCTTTGAAAATCAGAGGTTTACAGGCCACAGTGGCCTTGGTGCCCCCTTCTTTCAATATTCTGCTTTGCGTCCTAGTAATAGCGATTTTTATTTAGCCTGTGGCCTGTCAAAATAATCTTAGCATTCACAGCGCAAATTAATTTAGTCATTTACGCAGTGGAGAAAGTGGCAGCGCAAGAAAGAAAGTGCGTCCAAATTCACCCATTCTCATGTTGAACTACTCGCGAAGTAGCCTATTCATCACACAGACATCACACGTATCACACGAAAGAGCTTTTTCTCAGCTTTTAAACGAGGTTAGCCGATAATTGCTGTGTTGAACGGTTCGCGAGAAAAGTAAATAACATAATTCAATTTAATCATACATTCTACTGAAGGTTTTGCGTCCCATGATCTCCATACCCATTCATCTCGGTGTAATACTTTACGAACCCTTCTTTTAACACATGACAACCCATAAACAGGAGACCTTACCGAACACAAAGGTGTAAAGCAGTCCCCTGTACAGTTAGCCGTTCCAGAGTAATCCAGTTTTGAATTTGCAGTAAAGTTCGACATACATGGATGTCTCCAAATTTGGGCTTTAAGTTTTACAATGTGTTTAAATTGTTCCACATGATTTCATAACGGGCCAAATACAAAATAAATGTTACAAATATCGCCTATATATTAGTAAATCAGAGGACAGCTGACTAAGAGTTTGTAAAAGTAGCCTTAATGATCACAAAATGCTAAGCATGCATCTAGGCTATTTGAGTTTCTTAAAGCTGAGCTGTGCTTAAATTGTTCAATACATGATTTCATAACAGGCCAAATATAAAATAAATGTTATATATAGCCTAGATATCTGTAAATATTAGATAGTCAGATGATTTACAGTTCTATGTAGTATGTCTCATACAGTGATGCAGGTCTACTGCAGTGAATAGGCTAAATACAACTTTGATAATTTGTATAGCCTACTACTAATAGTTAACTTTGGCCTTGGTGCCCTGACATGTGGCCTTTCTGCCCCCCACCAAATATGCCCAACTGAAGGCCAAGTGGCCTTGCCCCCAGAATGGTGAAATTCCAAGCCTGGTGTGCTGTATGCATTGTTGTTGTTGAGTGTTTTTTTTAATAGTGCAAATAATTGCCCTTCACATCAGGGATAATACACATTACCTCAACCTTGACCTTGATATTCTCCTTACATAGTGTACAGAGAAAACACCTGAACCAGGTGCATTCCTGGATATTCTGGAGGAGAGGAGAAGGACCAGTGACATAAGCCATGCCCTAAGAACCTTTTCTCCCCAGCCTTATAAAGGACATCCACCTATCACAGCTAGTGCTCTAAACCAAGCAGTACTGGACTCGCAGCACTTGCACTCTATTGTAGAGGAGGTAAGAGTATGTGTGTGTGTGTGTGTGTGTGAGGAAGAAAGAGAGACTTAGACTTCTCTATAAATACTCCATCATGAATATACACACAAATAACCATGTGTGTAGATTGCCACAGAAAGTGGAGAACCTGTGGAGGTCATCAGAGAGAAGGCTTCTGGGATACTCAATGAGATGTCACACAATCTGCAGCTCAGCTCTATTCGACTGTTAGGATACACACTCAGCAAGGTGTTCAAAAGAGCCTTCCATACAGTCCTGGTGAATGAGGATGGCCTGAACCAGGTGAGTATCGGCTTCACACCAGTGGTGTAGTATTATAACCTGACTCTCGCCAGATGAATTTCGTTCCACCTAGCTCCACTCATCCATCTGGGATCAATCCATTGAAGTGTTGCTTCAGAAGGCTGGGCCTAATCAAAAAATGCTTGAAATTTAGGGGTGGGGCAAGGGAGTTTCACTTTAACTCTTGTGGGGGGAAGAGGGATCATGGAAAGACTGTGGAGGTTATGGCAGAGAGGGTTAAAGCGTACAGCATAGGGCACCTGTAATTTTGCCTTCTCCATGATGCATTATTTCATCATGTTTTGCTTGTCCATCACTATCAGCTTCGACAGGCCATTCAGGAGCACCCAGTCATCTTGTTGCCCAATCATAGGAGCTATATGGACTTCCTGGTTCTTTCTTACATCATGTTCACCTATGACCTCTCCATGCCTGTCATTGCTGCAGGAATTGGCATGTATCTATTTTAAAAAGTCTCATAGTGTAAATTGTATTGTATATCAGGGACATTTACACCTGCGCCTAATCTAGACCTACCGGTAAACCGGTAAATATTGCTGGCAAAGAAAGTTACATTTTTATTTAGTATTGACCTTGGAACAAGGTTGCCAAGGCATTCATTTACTTTTATATAATTTGTGAATGTCTCTTTTTGTCCAACTGTCTCTCTCGCCATCCTCTCTTTCAGCTCTCATGGACATGATGTTCTTTGCTCCATTACTGCGGCGTTCTGGAGCATTTTTTATCCGTCGGGCAATCAGGGCAGATAAGCTCTACTGGGCAGTGCTGTCAGAGTATGTCAGAACCATTGTGAGGGTATGAATATTTGACCATCCATCTCAGCATCTATTTTATTCACTGTGAATCAATACTAAGAGCCTGTAATCAGCCTTTTCCATACGAGTCAGTCTTGTTCCAAAAGGTATTACTGTTTATACTATTTTTTATATATTTTTATATTTTATTTGCACTATTAAGGCATTCCACTTGAAGACAAAACAAAATAGATCCACTTGAAATATGTTAGTAGATGTGCATTCACTTCACACCTTTAAGAGTTTAAAAAAAGTTTTATCTTCTGCTTGTTAGTTGATTCTTTTTTACTGTGATAAATTCATCTTTGCCAGGGCTGTAGTGGAGGCTAAACGCGAGTAAACAGTTTATCCACCTCGGAAATTTCAGAAATAGCGTTGTGTATTCACCAATTACAACTTTTAACATTAAAAAATCACACTGTATTATCCACATTCACAATATGTACAATCACCAACACTCTTTTTTTAAAAATCTGATACACCGCATGGTGCAGTCCACAATACCGTGATCACATAATTCATAGTTTACCCACCTCTTATTTTACTACACCCCTGATCTTCGCAGTAAAATATATGGAACCTAACTGTCTTCACAGACTGGTTATGCCCCTGTGGAGTTCTACATTGAAGGATATCGGAGTCGAACACTGAAGTCTCTGAATCCCAAATTGGGTAAGACATGGGATGGATTATAGTAGATTTGTGATATGGACAGATCTCTTGGTTTTCTCAGATCTCTCTCTCTCTCTTTGTGTGTTTGTGTGTAGGTATGATTCACATGGTTCTGGAGCCTTTTTTTAATGGTGAGGTGGATGACATCAGCCTGGTGCCAATCAGCATCAGTTATGATCGGGTAATTGAAGAGTCTCTACTGGCCCATGAACTGCTGGGATTTCCCAAACCAAAAGAGTCCACTATGGTATGTTTGGATTCTTAAACCAACCTCAGTTTGGTATAGCTAATCAGGTGAACATGTGACAACCTTAAATTCTGGCATGTTATGTCTGTGATTATTGTCAGTCTGAACACATACCCCTCTGATACATATATTTAATTGAAGATTCATATTCATGTTTGGAGGATGTTGATACTAGTCTGTCAGAATATGGTTAAACTAATGTAAATGTGGTCATATATTAATCTGTTGTCTGTCTTGTGTTTAACCAGGGTCTCCTAAAAGCTTGGAATGTTCTGGCAAATGATAACGGCTCCATGCATGTGTGTTTTGGTCAGCCCATCTCTGTCAGAGAGCTTGCTAAGGGGAGGATCAACTTTTCGCAGCATAACCAAGTACCCAGGTGTGGACTGCTACCCCTATCAATCACTGCCTTCTTAAAGTACAGAGCTCCATCTCTCTGGAGTACCATTTTAAAGGACATCCATCAGTTTCTATTTAGCTTTACTGGGCATAACATGGCCTTGGTACTTGGAGTGTACCAAGTAAGTGTGCATGTCTGGTAACAACTAGTTTACATTTTGGTACAGAATGTTCAGCACCAACAGTCCCGGTCGTGCCGTTTCGCACTCTACAAAGAAATCAGGATTTGACTACTGCAACACGCTTCTGACAGGGCTCCCAGCATGCGCAGTGAAACACCTTCAGATGATCCAGAAAGCGGTGGCGCTACTGGTCGACCAACCCAAAAGGGCACATGTTACCCCACTGCTCATCCAACTACACTGGCTGTGTATGGCCGCCCGCATCAAATTCAAGTCTCTAACGCTTGCCTAGTCTCCAGTTTTGCTCCCACCTACTTGAATGTCCTCGTACAGGCATATGCTACCTCTCAACCGTTGCGCTCCTCAGACGAATCACATCTAGCTCTGCCACCGATACGCTTAGGCCAATCCAAACTTTTCTCATCTGTTGTTCCTCGCTGGTGGAACGTGTTATCAGTTCCTACTAGGGCAGGGACATCCCTCTCCATCTTCAAAAAAAAAACTCCTGAAGAAAAGACCCAGCTCTTCAGAGAATAGCTCCTCTCATAGCACTACAGCCACTGACAAAAGTATTGGCATCCCTTTAGAAATGTTGGTTTTTAAACAAAATACAATTTTTGAGAACAAACAAACCAGGACCATTTCAGTAGCTCAACACAACTAAAACAACAATTGGTTTCCCCAAAATTCAACACAAAATATCACCAAAATGCTGCGGGAAGTGAATACTGTCAAACTGACACGGTCAAAAGTCTTGGCACCCTTCACAAAAAGTGTCTTTTGCACTGATAAAAGCACACTTTTCATTGTTTAAATCCAGTGCTAAGGTAGTCAGACGTCAGTTCTGGTAGCATTCCTGACAAATGTCAGTCCATTTGTCAGTTGTAAGTTGCTTTGGTTAAAAGTGCGTCAGCCAAATGTAATGTACAGTAATGTAATGTAATGTAAAAAAACAGTAACAAAGTAACAGCACATTGTAAACCCAAACAGTCAAACTAACTTGAAATAATGATTTAAATCAACTTAATAATCGTTGAAAAACAAAACTAACTTATAGCTAACAAACTAACTCAAAAACTCAAGCAACTGTTTTGAGTGTAATGTGACTCCCATGATCTTTTGCACCAACATTCAAATCGTCAAACTGTGTTTTAATAGTTTTTATGTTTTACTAATGCTAGTTGCACTAAAACACCAATATAATTTGGTAAATGTGTCAGGTTCTGTTTTGACATGTATGCTTTATTCCCACCATAGGTGGGTCACGCTAATAACACTCAATCAAACAAAAGATTTAGGTTAACATAACTAAGTTACTCTGAGGAATTTATCTTCATTATCCTTTGCTAAACACATTGAAATAATCAAATGTAGTTGTAAGGGTGTGCATTTGACAGTATTAGCTGCACTAAAATACTCATGCAATGTTGAACATGAGTTGTGTCTCTATAGTGAACTAGAGTAAATAGTGCAGGTGGTGGATAGATGCAGTTAAATGTTGGTGAATGCTGGTAAATGGGGTATGGTCAGGGTAACCATTTTGGAGAAGTCCTTTAATATAATAAAATTATGAGACTTACTTGACTCTTTATATGATTTCTCTGTGCTCTCTATGTGAAATTGATTACTTAGTCAAATAGCATTGATTAGCACACCTGTAAATGTCACACAGTTTAGGCTTTATTGCCGAACTGTGTTGTACATCTATGTCCTCCCTGCTGATGGCAGTTCAATGTACTGCTGTCTGATTGTTGTCTGATTGCTGGCTTTCCTTCAAGAGCTGCCTAAAACCATATCTAGAATGAGATATATCACATTTTTTTCACCTCTCAAGCTCACAGTCTGTACCTCTCTTTTCCTATCCACTTTCTTTCCCTTTCTCTTAAACACACCCTCCTTTCTCTTAAACACACCCTCCTTTCTCTTAAACACACCCTCCTTTCTAATCTCGGAATCTCCCAGAGAAATGCCTCAGAATCCCAGTGAGGAGACTCAGGAGTTTGTGAGCGTCATGGGCCATGGAGTGGTGCGTCTGCAGGAGAGAGGCATGGTCATCAGCCCCTGGAGCCTCATGGCCACCATCCTGCTCCAGAGCCCTGAGGGCCTAGGCTTGGACACCCTCACCCAGCGCACCACCTGGCTGCGGGATATCGTTCTGGACTGGGATATCGTTCTGGACTGGCCTGGTAAGAGAAAAATGAGATAAAAATGAGTTCATCACGAAATGCACTTAGTGCATTCTGTTCCTTTTCTTTATGACATGTAATGATATTTGTTGTCCAAAACAAAATGAACATGACACAACCAAGTTTACTGTAACTGCATTTACTTAATCCATTTACTCATTTGCTATGCACTCGATTGTGACCCACCTGGATAATAAGATTAGCTATGCCAGACTGTGTTTTATTGACTACAGCTCAGCTTTTAATACTATCAGCCCCACTAAACTCAGAAGCAAACTACATAACCTGGGTCTGTCTCCTGCGCTATGTAACTGGATACTGAGCCTCCTTACTGGCAGGCTCCAGCATATTCACCTTGGAAACCACTCCTCTGGCACCCAAAACTACAACACTAGAACACCTCAAGGCTAGCTACTCAGCGGTATGCTGAACACTACACTCACACATGACGGTGTTGCTGCCAAGCCCAGGAGATGGTTGTGGACCAAGTTGCTTTCTATACACATTATGTCAAGATCTAAAGTGTTAATATGTTACAGCTGGCAAAGACAGCCAACCAGAGAATGCGCTTCCTGGCATGACTAGAGATTTGGCATGCCACCACAAGCATGCTAACCTGCTGCATAGCTGTGTGGTTTAGCAACAGCACAGCACACAACAGGAAGGCACTTCAGAGAGTGGCACTTGAGAGCCAATTCTCATATCCGCCTGTGCCATCAGAACAGCAACACCCCCCCTCCCCCCTCATCAACTGCTCTTTGCAAGCTACAGACTGGACTTTACACACGCCCACACTATGCTGAACTAATGCACCAATCTCTTATCCTCTTCTCTTTTGCTGCCTTTCCTTTATCACTCCCTTCAGCACAGGTTTCTGATGAGGAAGTGATATCATCCAACATATCCCGCCACCGGTCGATGGTTTGCTGTGAGGGGGGCCGAGTGCTTCTGATAGAGGAGCAGGGTCCTGATGGGGAGGAATCCATCACTCCAGAGACTGCCGTGTTCAGGCGTGCGTCCATCATGCTCATGTGTGTCTCCTACAGGAACCAGGCACTGCACATCTTTGTGCGGCCTGCCCTGGTTGCTCTCGCTATAGCAACCACTTCCAGCACCAAAAAGGGTGAGTGAGTAGCCCAGGACACATACACGTAACAGTGAGGTAGAATACTGTAGTTTGGTGTATAATAGAGGTTCATTACACATTCATTAACTATATTACACACTGTACATGTATTATAGCATGACGTTTAGAGACGCACTTACACTGTATTTTACAGCAGAGAGAAAATTACACCCTTATTTGATTACAAACAAGCATGAGACAATGCTCAAACAAAACATTCAACACAACTACCATTGTTTCTTTCTTCGCAGAGGATGTCTTCACACACTTCAAATTTCTACAGGAGCTTTTCTCCAATGAGTTTGTCTTTGTGCCTGGAATGGCTACTGAGGTAAGGAGTTGCATCTCTTGAGTTATGTTTCCTGGACCTGATCACTGCAACCAAAACAGACGTTTGAAACACTGTTATAGTGACCAATACTGTATAATAGCACTATTAAAATCTGAAGTTCCAATTTCCATTTTATGCTGTCTCTACTGAAGGACTTTAAGGAGGGTTGTTCGCTGCTGGTGAAGTGTGGCGTACTTCAGGCTTCAGATCAAGAGCTTGTTGTGATAGAACATGGTACAGACACAGCTTCCTTTCTTAGGGCCATCCTCCAGCCATTCTTAGAAACATATCAGGTAATGGTGTCCCAAATCCTGCACCTAAAAAGCTTGTCATACATTTTTTTGGATGTGAATTAACAATTAACAAGCCGTTAAAGTGTAACTCCGGAGTAAAAACTACCTAGGGTCTATTTACGGTATTTAAAAACTTCAAACTTTTGATTGAGAGCAAAATTACATTAATTGGTGGCGTTTTGAGCAAGACCGTTTATCACGTTTATCACTCAGCATTATCACTGAATGGGCTTACAGTGATGCTAACAGGGCAAGGTGCCACTATACTATTTTATACCGCTAACAATGCTCAAAATATTATAAAATTTCTGTGGTAGTATTGTGAGGGTTTCTACAGACAAACCAAAGTATTTCAGTTCTTCAAATCTGGCTAAACGTAAGGTATGTTTGTATTGAATTCAGACTGATCTGCGCAGTGTTGCAAGGTTGAATGTGCCTGCTGATTTGATAATACCGGACCAGGAAGCCATACAATTTTCTTCCTACAGATACAGGTCTTGTCATAACCTCTCTGTACACTTTTTAAGTGTACAATACTTCGTTTTGTATTTAGAAACCCTTACTACACTACCACAGAAGTATAATTATCTATTTCGACCTCCCGCTGACCGTCACCACGGTTTACACATTCAATGATGCCATCCTTCTACCTATCCTCAAGACCATTAAATCAACAAAGTCATGTGACTGACCTGGAGGCCGTCCCGCAGTAATATAATGCATCCAGGGACACGCCTCTTCCTTTTTGCCTTTCATCGCCTCATCTGAGACCGGTGAGTGTGATTTCCTTAGAAGCCAGTAATCCACCACGTTATTGTGCAAGTGCCTTGTGTCCCTGAGGATTTAAACTGGTTTTCGCTTTGACATTCGTTCTAGCGAGGGATCTATATCCCCCATTTTCGCTGTACGCAGCTGTTGAATTGGTTGCTATGTTCCTTTCCTAGCTACGTTCACGAATAGGATTGGATGTTATTTTCTCCCTTGGGGCCGATGATTCAGTGTTAACTCATTGTGTGCAGCTGGGCTAGGTTACATAGGGAGCCATTTGCAGCAATAATGCAGTGGTATTAAGTATCTGTTACCATCTGACAATACTATGGCGCCAAACACTTGCCCCATTTGCGGCACTATCATGGACGTGCGTGATGTACGTGGACGTGGACGATGGACGTGCATGATGTGCTCCATGTATGGACAAAGTGCATCTCATGGAAGATGTGGAATGCCCATGTCCGGCTGATTGGTTTGCCATTTGAGGAGTGTGCTCAGTGGTCTGGCCTGGGTGAACATCCCCATGCAGTGACTGATCTTCTCCCACCTATGATAGAGAGCAGGTAAGTATCCATGATCATCACTCACGCAAACAGCATTGCGAGCACTCCCATGGGCATAAGAGGAAGAGAATCAGCCCCTCTCTCTAGGGAATTAGTAGAGGCCTATCTGAGGCCTGACAGACGTCAAAGGCAATCGCTAAACGTATCCAAACCGCCATTTTTTAATAATGCTCAAAACACAGAGGTGACCGTAAGGTACAGACTTGTAAAACAGTTTTTAATAATCTCCCGGTACACTTGCTAAGTTCTTGATGCTTCGTTTTATGTGTAGGGACCCTATTCATACCACTGCAGAAGTGTGGTGCTATTTTGAGCATTATTAGTGGTTACAAAATGGCCGTTTGGATACGTTTAGCGATTGGCTAGCTCTCGAGGAGGTGTTCGACTTTCATTCGTTGTCATGGTGAAAAAGACCCTGGGTTCAAATTACTCCGGAATAACTCTTTAACAATGAACAAGCTGGCAAATGTTGCTCATTTCCATGTTACAATGTGTAAATATGTTATAGTGTATTTTATAGCCAATTGTTGATCTCGGCTGAAATGTAACGTCTCCTAATTGCCACTTATGACTGAAACTCTGTGGTAGATGGTGAATAACTGTGAGACTGTGCTCTGCTCTCCTCTGAACAGGTGGTTTTCCGTCATATGACTGAGGATGGTGTTGTGGTATTTGCCGAGAAACAGTACATACCTGCGGTCCGTTCTTACTGTCTGAAACTCATCCTTGCTGGTAAGAACTTCAGAACACTTGTTCCACATGACTCGCTGCTCACAGTTGGGTCAGCATTGGGTCTGAGTTGGCTTGTCATGTCAACTTGCAGCTTGGCTGGCCAGAGTCGGCTGTCCATATGTGACCTGATCTGGCAAAATGAGTCTGAAGTCGCACATTTAAATTTTTGAGATTCAGTTCGAATTACTTCGAAAACAATTGAAAATATTGATTTTTCATTTTTGGTGTATGAAAGAAGAAGCATTCAAAATTAATTTCATAGTAAAGATAAGAATGAAAGGTTAAAAAAAAATATTATTCAGGTGGGCAAATCCTACCTGTACTGCCTGTAACCTGTAACTTCAAACATGATTTCCTCAGTTTTTCAATCGGAAAAGATGGCAGGAGGCCATAATTCAAAATGTTGTATCTTGACAACAATTCAAGACTTTGACCAGGATATCATTTTAAAGCTTATCATGTCCTCAATTTTGAATTGTGTGTCACTGTGACTCATTTTGCCAGATCAGGTCACATATGACGTGATGTAAAGTTACTTTTAATGTTCCACCCAGGTGAACTCCAGACGTATGAGGCTTTGTCCTCGGACATGCAAAAGAATGTCCTCTACACACTGGTGAGGATGACCGCTGTAACTAAAACAAAAGTGTAAGTTTTCTCTATTTTCCCAATTGCATCATTCTACTACAAGATCTAAGGTGTGGTGGCATAGACTAAAATTGTGTCCTACTGTTTCAGAGGTGACCAGAACGAGTTTAGAGTCGACAAAGCTGCCATCCAGAGAATTGCAGACATTTTGGGATCCATTGGGAGCCATGTGGTGTAATCGTGTGCCCTTATCATTATTTTCTGTACTTTTTCAGTGTTTATTACTTTATTCCAAATCTTACATGTTTACATGGATGGTGTGGGTCATGCAGTTGACACTTGGCTCACTTACCGATTTTACACTTCGCATTTTGAACTTAGGGCCCTCTGTGTATTCTGTACTGTTTATCAAATGTATATGCCAAATATACAAATATATGTATAGTCATTCTCTTAGAGTAATGAAAGGTGCAGGGAGAGGATTTAGGCTTAATCAAACTATCTGATGATGATATTTGTTGTTTATAACCACTCTCACCTAAATGTGTCAGGACAAAGGAGTTAAGAATGAAACTGTTCTTCCCTTTTGGCTGCATTTCCTGAGGTTTTTTTTATGGGTTTGCGGGTTTTCCTAGAATGTGTGTGTGTGTGTGAGAGAGAGAGAGATAGAGAGAGGTGCAGATCCCTGAACCCTACTGTATATGTTGATAGGGCTAATGAAATAAAAATTAAATTAATTGTTTGACAAGAAGTATACAGTTTAACATACAGAAATTACACTAAATGTAATAGTATCATTCTAGCATTGTATTAATGGCTACATATAGGGAAGTCAATAAATTATTTCATGGTCAGATATGTAAGTAGGCTATAATGGTTGCGCTATTGGTCCTATGACAGGCTGTAATATACCAGTCTAACCGCACGCTCGGAATGGGAAATTATAGTTTTGAGTAATTATGTATAGGCTATGTTATTCAAGAATTAAACTAAAGTAATGAGCCTTAATGTTCACAACAATTCAAACTAAACTGAGAGACAGTTATTTGAGCTAGATTAAACAAAACTCGTCCGCAAAATAAGCTTTAACATATCTGTAGCCTACGTTTCCTGTTGTCAACTAGACTACAGTATAAAGCTGTGTAGGCTAAAGAAAAGCTTGAATTCGTGTCATCACAAGTTGATGATGCAAATTCAAGCGTTTCTTTATAGCCTAGCCCTTAGCCATCTCAAAATCGAAACCAAAATTCATGTTTGTCACGCTGCTGTCAAGAAGTTGCGAATAGGCTGCCTGTACGCAGTTAGTCTGTTACATTAGAGAAAGAAGGAAGATGGGTAGCATTCTCGCACTAAATCTGTTGGTTTCACTGTTGCAGTTTTCACAAAATATGGCATGGACAGGTAAGGCTTCTGAAAACCTAACATAGAGTGATACCATGGAGGTCATGAATGCCAATTTTAGTTATGAGTGAGGTGAACATCGTCGTTTCACAGAAAAGTGATTGTGAAATGGGCAGACATTTAGAGCTGTAGCCTACTGAATCCTTGTAGCCTATTCATCTAAATATATGAATAAAACTTTTATGGCACAGATCCACTAAACATTAGACGTCTGATGGACATGCAGATCATGTATTTATTGCGTCCGTCGGTCCAGGACGCTATTTTGACGTCTATAACCATGACAAGATTTGGACGTCAATAGGACTATACAACCTATTTAGGACGTTATACAGAGGTCCTGTGGATGTCAATACTGGACGTCGGGGAAAAAAAGACGTCATCTGTCGTTACAATCTGCACCTGAAATTGGACGTCCAAAATAGGTCTCTTCGCAGTGGGGACCTAGCCTGCCAGTGTTGTGCCAGTTCACAGCTTTTCTGAACTAGTTCAAGTTCAGTACATGCTCAAAGTGAACAGTTCACGTTCAAAGTTCACCATGTCTGTCTTTAGCAGGGCTGTAGTAGGCTACTCAAGTCTGGTGTTGGAGACGTTTTTTTTTTTTTTTTTTAATGGACTCGGACCAAATATTTTAGTTGAGTCCAGCGGGCTTAAACATACATTTTTTCTCTAAATAATATATCTAAAACATCATTGATTTGCCTTCCAAAACTCATCTTTTATATAGAAATGCTATAACAGTAGGCTATAGGCATAACCTAATAAAATCACAGAACATTTGTACATAGGTAAGTAAGTGGTGTATAGAATAATTAAAAAAAAATGGTCTCTGTCTCAACTCTCTCATTTTGGACTCTTGACTCGACTTGGACTCAAACCTCTTTTGAATTGGTCTTGATGACTAGTCCCGGTCTTGGACTCGTAATCATACCGGAAAACTGAAAACCAACTTAAAACTGGTTGGTGTAGTTTTACAAGTTGCTGAAAAAAATATTGTGCGTTAAACTATGTATCTCAGGACCATCAAAAAAAGTTCCATTAGGGTGATTCAGCTATAAAAGAATGAAACGTTTTTCTATTGCCAAAAAAGTGGTTTATTGTGGGGAGGAAATATTCAGTAGGCCTAATCCAAATAAACGTAAAATAGCCAAGGACAAACTTGTTTTTACACTATGTTACTTACACAGAATAGGCAAACTGATTATGCACATTTTTTGCCATTATTTGTCTAACATTTGGACAGTTTGTTTTTTCCAAGTAAAATTTTGATGGATGCACACGATGTCTATGCAGATTACAAAGCCGTCAGCATCCTCGCCTATACCAGGTTGACTAGCAGGGACTCCGTGGAACAAGGAGTACTCGTCCTCGTGAATGAGGCTGTGTTTGCATACTTTAACGCCACTGAGAAAACCTTCCTGCTTCGGTCTACTGCGATGGCAGGCTTTTCTGTACTGGAAGCAGAAGAACGTATGTATTGTGTGTCTGAGGTCATCAACGCCTTTCCACGCCAACAAGACTATCTGGACAAGTTGATCAAGCAGACTAATGGTGCCAAGCCGCCTAAACGTTGAGTACAATTTCAATGTTGGTTATCCTACCATCTTGAGCTTGAAATCTGTTACTGTCTGTTGGTGGACTACTTAGTGCAGACAAGGATCTGTTGTACCTTGTGTTCTCGTTAATAAAGTCTCTGTAGTCAGAATTCAGTCAGGGAAGCGTGAATCAAAGATTGTGTTTACATCTTTAAGGCAAAGAGTCTAACTTACTTATTTTTTCTCTTCCTGCAAACAGTGAGCCCTTCAGTTAATGTATACAGCCATTTTCCTGCAATGCCAGGAAGTCCTAACTACCTCTACTGCTATGCCACTGGCTTCTACCCTGGAGATATAGAGATCAGCTTTGTTCTCAATGGACGTCCATTCCCTGGTCCTACAGAGTCTTCTGATTTAGTGTATGGGGAGGACTGGACCTTCAGAGTGTTTAAATATATCAGCATCCTCCCCCTACCCGGAGAGGTGTATGAGTGCTTTGTCAACCACAGCAGCCTCGCTCAACCTAAAATAACTGTCTGGCGTGAGTATATCCCACTTGTTACACTGTAATTCTAAAGATGGCACCATCACACAGCTGAAATAAGTACAGGGTAGCACGATAGTTTATTTGCATTCGAATGGTAAAAATGTTAAATGTCTGTGACAACCATTGAATACCATATTGTTGAAATTATCAAGACAATATTTGTTATTGTGATCTCTCTTTCTTTCTCTTTCACATACCACACACATACGCACACACACACACTTATGTATATATACAGGGCCAGAAGTGTCAAAGACGATTGGGGCATCCGTTTGGTTGACCGCTGTGGTGGCTGCAGCTTGTGGGGGAGCATTGGGCTGCTTCATGTCTGTGTTTGTATGGAGACAGAGAAATGTTACAAAGTAGGAAAAAACATTGATATTACTTATATTATCTTGTTTTTTCCAAACCTTTCTACTTTTTTGTCATAAGTAATCAAAACAGCAAAACTATGGTTAATGATTAAAGGCTAATGGAACTGGTGTGTGACATAAAGATTTCAGCTTTTCAGATTTTTCCGGTTGTGAGGTAAGGTGATCAGATGTTGATACATAGCATATTGGATGTCAAATAGATCTCCCACATTTTTCTGTCAACAAAATAACTTAAAAACAAAGCAACACAAAGATGTACTTCAGTTTGGAAAGTCCATTACAAATAGCACATTCCCAGGTTGTGTGGCAAACATGAAATTAAAGGATTTAGTGACATCTACCTGTGAGGTTGCACCCAACTGAATACATCTTATTTTCCATTTCCAAATGAGTAGAAGCTATGGTGACTGCCAGATGCCATATAAAATGTGAAGGTAGCTGCTCAACTTTCGGTGCAGAGGTATCACTAAAACAAAAAAATAAAATTCCCGAACCGGTTAATAGCATTCTATGTCAGCTGCGGGACATACAAATAAGTAGGCTGATCATTAGGACCTTAAAATTATATTGTTAACATCATTTTCAAGTCTCTTTCCTGTCATCAAACATGAAATATGTGAGCGGCATAACTAATTCTGACATGCCTACATTGTTTTCAGTATTATACATGAATTAAGACAAGGACAATTTCTGCCATGTCGTTTATTGGCAAACAACTGAACACATATCCATTATACTGTACTTCTTAGCTCAATTGGTGCAAGTGACAAATAGGGCAGGCTACATACTGTAGCTGTCATTGAGAACTTCAATTGACCAAACCTGATCAGGGCCCAATCAGTGCATTTCTTTCTCTTATGTCATTGTGGTAGAAATTTTGGATTAATAACAAATCTTATGCAATAGAAGTGATTACTAATACGTTTATATTAGAAGTGAATACTAATCTACATAGAGGTGATTAACATTAGCCTACATGTTCATATATTATGTGTATGCTTTTCTATACATTCGATACTGTGCATCAACTTTGCTTTGTCATTTGCTCTCTCCATGTCTCGACTTTCTAATAAAGGTCATGCGACCCTTTTGCCACGAGTTAAAGATCTCAATACAAATGTCAAGTTTTTGCCTGCAGTGGCAGTTCTAGGATTTTTCTGAGACAGGGGCCACATCATACACTGAGGGGCCAAGAACCGGTCAACATTCATACACAGAAAATCCCTTGTTCAGTAATGCAGTGGTGTAGTCTATGTGATATGTAGGACTTTACGCAGTATACCCACTTAAAAAAGCATCACCATCTCAGTAATACCCACTTAAAATAGACAAGGATAGGTATTAATATTTGGGGTTGATCACAGTATACCCACTACAGCTAACTAGACTACACCACAGCAGTAAGGTGCATACATTTCACAAACACACACACACACACACACACAGCATGTGAGCAACAACTACTACATCATATTTACACCATTTTTTTAATAATAATTTTTACAATGGTCTGATTTGGAATGGTCTTTGAAGCCACCATTTTGCTTCCAGTTAGAGCCTGATTCTGATTTGAAGACTGACGATGGGGCATTTGGAAGCGAAAAAATTACGGAAGGGGTACCAAAACACTAAAGATGGAATATTCCTACCATTTGAGGTCTTTGTATCAGAAGTCATTGAGTGGCCTCTTCCTATTTCCGTGCTGCATCTTGCGGAATAACTTTAGTAGAGGTTGCACAGAACCATCTGCTCTAGAATGGGAAATGTCTGGAGAGAAGAAAATGAAACAAGTTTGAGTAACTTAATTGTTATTAACTTTCATAACTCACTGTCAAAGTCACCAGCTCCTGCGCCATCCCAGTCTGTAGGTGAAACACAAATGTGTGTCACAAAATCCATGCTTGTATTCAGCATGTTGTCTGGCAACTGTAAAGCCAGTTTTTATTTTTAAAAATCATATAGCCTAAAGCTTGAGTGAACAGGGTAACCAGAGATGGCAAAAGTACTCACTTCCCATACTCAAGTAGAAGTACAAATACTTGTGTTAAAAAATCCTCTGGTAAAAGTAGAAGTACTGGTTTAACTTCTTTACTCAAGTAAAAGTAACAAAGTACAGGCTTGGAAATTTACTTAAAGTATAAAAGTAAAAGTAGTCTTGTTTTTTTATGCCATTTTTTATGCAACTACCTGGACCACACAAATGTTACTAGAGTGCAAGAGTGTCAGTCTCTCTTTTTAAATCTTCCCCTTATAACCTGTTGGGCCATTTCTAGGCTTTCCCACCCAACATCGCACTGCCTAGCCTACTTCAGAGGGCAGTGTGTTCTTTTGGCCTACCATCAAATGCTGGACATCTTCAGCAAGCTAAGATCTAAGCTAAGAGAAGTTTCTTAGGAAGCACTGGCACAGAGTTACAGAGCCTAGAATATTGTTTTGTATTTTAGACCATTATTTGCCAAGTTATGCTAATGCGTTTTGTAATGCCCTATGGAAACTCCCCATAGTACTTTTGGTTACCCAAAATGCATAGCCTACTGACCATAAAGTGTGGATAAACTATGAATCTGTGATCACAGTAAGGTGGACTGCGCCATGCGGTATCAGATTTTTAGAAAAGGCATTCAGAACATATTTGATGATGGTGGAGGTTATTGTCCAATGTTTATAACAATACAAGTGGCATTTAGTGGTTCATAGAGTGTTGATGAGTGTACATATTGTTATTGTGGATAATACAGTGTGATTTTAAAATGCTAACAGTTGTAATTGGTGAATAAACTCTTTTGAGAGGTGGATAAACTCTGTAGTGACTGGCTGTCAATCAGGGAGTGCCCACGCTCATGGTTGGCAGCCTGGCGAGAGGGGGGCGGGACCCCCGGGGAATATAGGCTACTGTTTGAGAAAGTTCTGTCTCTTTTCGGTTCTGGGCCTGACACGGCCCGCTGTGTTATATGCTGCATTGTGTGCTTCGTGACAATAAACCAGTTCATGAAACTTTGGCTCATAGTGAAACGCTACAACTCTAATAAGAGGTGGAGAAACTATTTCTGAAATTTCAGGGGTGGGTAAATTGCGTTTAGCCTACTTGCGTTTAGCGGCCTCCACTACATCCCTGTTCAAGACCCAATGCTGCATCTAGCCTACTTATTGCTAAGGATATAGATTACACTGCAGCTAGAAGTTAGTAACTAAATTTAATTGAGACATATTACTACGTGCTGACAACGCTGCCATCAAGCTGCAATGATTTGACGCGAATGAATGCCGCCCAAATCGAGTCATCTTGTAGTGGTGCGTCAAGTGCAACGTATATTCCCATTTGCTATTGATGACGCGAAAAATAATAACGGTACTGAAATTATTTTAAACTAAAGTAACGAGCCAGTTTTGTAAAATGTAAGGAGTAGAAAGTGCCGATATTCGTGTTAAAATGTAAGGAGTAAAAGTAAAAAGTCGCCTCAAAAATAAATAGTAGCCTAAAGTAAAGTAAAAATATCTGAAAAATCTACTTGAGTACAGTAACGAAGTATTTGAAAGACAATTCTCTGCCCGCCCCTTGGATTAAGAGAGGTGAATGGCTCGATTCCAGACTATACATTTCAATGATATAGGATGGCCCGCCAGGCTACATGAACACTAACCTGACTCTTGTTCCGCCTAGCTCCACTCATACATCTGACTCTCGTTCTCGTTCCGCCTAGCTCCACTCATACATCTGGGATAGATCCATTGGAGTTGTGTTTCAGAAGGCTGGGCCTTATCAAAAATAATTGCATATGATTGGATGAGCCACTTGTCCGTCATCTATTGACGTGCTACTTCAACCACTCACATCGAAGCCAACCTGTGATGCTGAGAACAGTCTCACAGTCACTTCTACACTACGTCACATCTATGAAACTCCCGCCCTGTGTCCTGATTGGCTTTACTAAAATCTGGTGCAGAAATCACTCTCAATGGAAGAGATCCCAGATGGATGTGAGTGGAGCTAGGCGGAACGAAATTCATCTGGCGAGAGTCAGGTTACATGAACACTTGCTGTGGGAAAAACAAAGTAGCCACGGGGCGGTCCTTGTCATTCCGAAATGCCATGAATGCACCATCTCTCTCCCTCTCCGTCATGTGCGCGCTACACTCAGATGCACACGCGATTTGAAGTCTCGGTCTCATGCACGCGCTCTTGCTCGCTGGCTCTAGATTCCGGGAGATTTAATATTGCGGGCGTCAGGGAGCCGCTATCAAACTCCCGGGAGACCTGGGATGTCTAGCTAGACAGCACTTTGTCGCCAGCACAGAGTGTACAACGTACCTTAATGTTGTCATGTTTAGCTGACACAAACTCAAAATAATGCCTGTATTTCCTGTAAACATACTTGCCAATATACCTATACCTAATATTCTGATTCTGGCCCATTTGAATCTTACATTCAAATCTGACTTGCGAGTCAAATCTACTTCCTTAGACAATAATGATATGATCATGATATGAAGATGCTCACAACTAAAGAATGCTGCATAGACAAGTTCTTGAAAGCATTAAGTTGCTGTTCTCCACGGCCACTTTAAATGGAGATCTTCCTTCTCTAAATTCAGCATTCAGTTGTAAAGCATCTGATCCTCAGGTCTAGAAGGAATACCCATACAAACCTTTGGCAAATTTGGGATTTGCTCTGCAATTCTAATTGAGAATTAGGCTACTTCAGGTCTATTTTGGTGCCAAAAATACCAATGCTCGTCACAATCCTATTTGGTAAGTGTATGCTGTGTCAAATCATTCCATATTAGGGGTTACAGGAGAACAAATACAGCAGTGATGTTTATTTACAATAATAATATTATTCCAATTTCAAGCAGAAGAAATTCTGAAATAATTATTTTCGGGCAGAATGAAATTGCTTTGGCACAAAATGTAGGCTATTGTGCCAGTTCCAAATCACTGAATATCCATTATGATGAATGTTTCTGCATGATTGAAATGAATGAAAAAATGAATGAAAAAATAATTGTGAATGTGCGGAATTTGAATGTGCATTTTGAATGTGGACAATCTGTATCATGATAATCTATCATTTCTCTTTTAAAATTTGGAGTAGTCAGCTTTCACTAAACCAAATGTGATATCCAGAACTGATATTTTGTCTTTTGGACTCAGGCTTCGTCAGCTTCAGCTCAGTCCTCTCTCGCCAGTACCACTTTGTGAGTGAATTAGAGAGCTGGAGTGAAGCACAGAGTCACTGCAGGGCCATTTACACAGACCTGGTCACCCTTTACAACACAGATGATGTAAATACACTGATCCAACTGGGCACCCAGACTGGCTCTGCTTGGGTCGGACTTCATGATGACCTGAACAGTTGGAAGTGGTCCATTGATAACAGCAGCTTCTATGGTCCTGGAGAGACAACACAAGACTTCCGTTTTAACATTCCATATGTTATCTTAATGCAGAGGAAGTAGATTGGGGCCCAAATAGAACGTTCAAGCATTGTTTTTGTTTACCTTGTTGAAAGGGTCCATAACGCAGGTGGAATGGAGCTGTGTGTGGAGATGCACTCACAGTATGGGACATGGAATGATATACCTTGTTCAGGCGGATATTTTATTTGTTATGGCAAGTGTCTAAGTTGCACATTTAAAAAACATTTCAATTCAGCATTTGTAATAGAGAGGGTAAGCCTCTACTTTTGACCAATTTTGCTAACTCATGAACCTTTAATAATACATCAGGAAATGTGTGCCCCATCATTATTACTGTATTTGTGTTACAGGAGGAAATGACAGCTACATTCTGACGACAGCAATGTCATGGTTTGATGCCCAGACCTATTGTAGAACCAACTATATTGATCTTACAAGCATAAGGAATGCGATAGAAAATGAAAAGGTTCGTGTTGTTGCAAATGGCTATAAGGTATATATCGGTCTGTACAGAACTAGAACGTGGTCAGACGGAAGTGACTCCTCTTTCAGACACTGGAGATCAGGCCAACCTGATAACTATAATGCTCAACACTGCACCGCAATGTCACTCAGCGACTCAGGCCAGTGGACCGATGAGGATTTCTTACTTCTTTCTTACTTCTTTCTTACTTAGGTCAAACAGAACTACCCAAACCTTTTATTGGCCTGACTTTGCACTAGTATTTTATTGACTGTCTATGCACAATTTCAACCAAATTTTGCTGCTCTTATTTTTTCATTATTATATGTGCCCTCTTATTTACTTATTTACTTACTTTTTTGTTTACTTGAATGTTATGTTTGTCTGTGGACCTAAATTGGTAAAATATGTCTTGTCTTCACCGTGGGATAGTGAGAAACGTAATTTCGATCTCTTTGTATGTCTGGAACATGTGAAGAAATTGACAATAAAGCTGACTTTGACTTTGACTTTGACTTTGATTGTGCTACATCCCTTCCATTCTTCTGTTACACAGGTACGTTGACTACATGTTGTACATTTTCTACATGAAGGTTCTGATATCAAACTGCCAAGCTGCCTAACTCCTATATATTATATACTGCCTTATTATTTGTACGTATTGAGTATGTGAACAGTCAGCATTTCAAGTACAAGTACAATGCAAATGTATTCTCACAGTACTCTCTGTCATTCTCTCTCATTGTGCGTGTGCGTGAGAGAGAGTGTGTTTATGAATATGTATGCATAAATACTGGCTTGGTCAGAGAAAAAAATAAGTGTGCACATGGTTGCCCGGCAGCTCTATCTCTCTCTCCGATACACAACTCACATGAATGTTCTCACTTGACAGACAAAGTTACAGTTGGTCTGAGAATGGTGGTTGACACGGAGGATGACCTTGCTGAAGCTGAAATTGAAGAGATGATCCTAAAACCAGTAAGTGCAGGCTTTCTGTTAATAGTGAATATCATTCAGAACGTTTTTAAATGACAGTGGTTTATGCTTACTTTTACTATAGAGGGTGCACACAAATGTTGTTTTCTGAACAAAGTTTGGGAGGAGCATTTAGGGATGATTGACAGCAATTAACTCACCCCTCTTCCACCTTCTAGGAGATTTAAACCTGCCTCCACATCCACATGTCATGATCCCTGGCATTGCAAATTATCCCTCCTCCTCCCCTTACTCCGTTCACTAGTAGCTCTACACTCATTCTCACACACACTCACCAGACATTGCAAGCTTCCAGTCTACATTAGGCATTCCAGAGCCAGGGCCAGTTACCAAGCCAAACATGCTTCTATTAACTCTCTATAGTAAGCATACTGATGATTATTACACGGCCCTTCATAATGCTGAAGACTGCTCCATTCACTTGAATGGGCGTTCCCAACGTTCTGTGGTCTATTTCTCGATAACAGACTCTATAGTAAGCATATGATTAGTGAACCTGTTCAGTGTGACTTGGATATGAAACAAACCACTGTAGAGCCCTGCTATAAATACAATGAAATATTCACATAGCTTTTGTGGGAAGCCAGAATTTATTGCCAAAATGATGTTGAGCTCTCATGAACACGTCTCAAGCATTTTTAGTATATGATGATGAGCCGTGATATGAGTTGTACTGAACAGCAACAAGAATCAGAAGCAGCACATTTTGTCATACTGTAATGTACAGGGACTAGAGCTACTGTAAAAGTTCTGTCGTGTGTTGATCCGGCGCACACGTCTCAGACTCAGAGTGGTGCTGTTGGGAAGGCCCTTCTGGATGAGCTGCTCAAGAAACTGATGACAGAAATAAATAAATAAATAAATAAATTGAAATTGAAGAATTTCAGTGAAAGAAAATCCTGAAAATAGCACTTTTGATGCATTTATATAAACATGACATTTATATAAACATGACATTTCGCACCTGATTGATACACTAACATTTTTTTCCAGGAGCACAAGTTAAAAAATTTAGGAGCACAGACAAAAATGAGCATTTTGACATTTTTTTTTATTTTATAGACAAACATGGTTAGAAGTCATTCGCACCAGTGCACCTAAATATTTTTTTGCATCCCATAATTTTTACTCGCGAGTGAAATGGGCGCACTGTAGAGCACTGAACATCTTGTTTAGAATGTATAACATTTTCTAATGCTAAAACTGTAGGAAATTCAGCAATTGTTATTGAATGTTTGTCACATGACTAAAAGAACTAAGTACTCCCTGATTTGAAAAAGCTGTGGTGATTAACATTAAAAAAGGAACTGTTCTTGAGTATATCCATCTCCTGGCTATTTTTTTTTGAGTGAAGAATCCACCAGTAAACATACCCAAGACCTAGTTTACAATAGTATAGCCAGCCTACAGTACAGTGCAATACAGTGTACTGCATCTGATTTATGTTCCTGTGCAGCACAACCTGCTTCACAGCTTTCCATCATATATAGACCTCTGAAGTTCGCCTACAAAAAAGCTACCATGTTTTCCCATATATTCCCTAGCTAACTTGCTAACTAACTTAATGGCAAGTTGCATCGCACGTTAGCTCTGGGGTAGCAAAAATCTAAGTGTGCCGCCTTCACGTACCAGAGATCACAGTATCCACTTGGAAGGGGGCAAACCCAGGCAGAGGGCAAAAGTGTGTTCAGGAAAACGTCTGCATTTCAGACTTTTTCATCCCCGCGAGAGTTTAACAGGTGCGATAATTCAAAATCCCCATGTTATTTTCCCATATTAAAAAATCGCCAGATACCGGATCTCAAAGATGGCAGCTTTTTTGTAGGCGAACTTCAGAGGTCTATTGAACATTCAGGGCCAGATATACGTAGATTTGCGAACACAGCATTATCAGCTCCATGGCCAACCCGCAGAAAGCGCACGCTAAGCTTCTTCAGTTTACTTGGTATTTATCAAACCTGCTGTTCATCGGGTAATCAACGCATTTCTCCGCCCCTTACTGCAATTTGTGAACGTTCACAACTGAACAGTATACTTCAATCACAAGCGCAGTTGAATGAAGTTAACTGATGACAACATTAAAGGTAAACTATGCAGTATTGGCAATTTCCTTACTGTTTTTTTTTTTCGTTTTTTGCTTATTTTTCGCGTGCTCTGTCATGACGAATCTCTGAGAAACTCCATCGCTACCTTTTTCTAGCCGGTGCCTGGCGTGTATGTGTATTTGAATGCAGTAAAGCAATTCGTTACACTCGTTATACTTCGGCCCGCAGTTGCAAGGGTGGTTTTTCCGCTCACAGGCGCTAGGGGGAAGCGAGACGGCCACCATTCAACCCGAAAAAAGTCATATAACCATTCCAATGACTCTGAAGCTGGTAAATGAAGGTAAATGAAGCTAAAAAACTTCATATTAAGCTAAAAAACCTGCATAGTGTGCCTTTATAAGGAATAAAATGTTTAGCGATCATGAAATAATACAATACATTATAAGAAGTCAACAAACAGGGAGATAATGAAGAACAGTAGTTCTACTCAAACTACTTGTGCACACAGGCTATGGAAGATTGGTCAAATCTAGCAAGTTGGAAAGTTTAAATGGATGACGTGAAAGTAAGACATTCGAAAGGCCAGCGAAAGTTAAGGTTGCTTTTGATACAAATACGCAACACTGGTGCTCTGAATAGAGATTATGTTGTCTTTTAAAGTTTCTCTTATTGACGCATTTATATCTAATACTTAATAGGCGCATTTTACGCTTCTCCTCCCATCTTTTCACGCGAAGCTCCCACTTTCCCCTGACCCTCCTACAGACATACCAAGTCTCCCAGAAGTTCCGGGAGTCTGCCGCATATTGATAGTGGCTCCCTGACGCCCTGCAAATTAGATAAAATCTGCCGGAATCTAGAGTGAGCGATTAAGAGAGCGCATGTGCATGTGAGTGTAGCACGCGGGGTGGTGCGTGTGTGCCTGAGCGCATCCAAGACAGAGAGCATCCTGATTGGCCTGTTTCGCTAAATCAACCAATCAGTTTTCAGTGTAGGCGGGCTTTTATCGCTTTTCTCCCGAACTTAATTAATCAGTTCAGTGTATAGGAACAGGAGCGTCATAGCAGTCAGTGCCTCAAAAAAAGAAAAATGTAAGACCCATTTCAAAGTGTAGGCTACCCTTGTATCATAAGAGTAAAAAATAATGATACAGTCTTGCACGCTGCACAGTTTGTAACAGTGACTTTAGCATTGCCCATGGCGGGTTAAATAATTGCAAAAGACATGTTGAGGTGAGTTTAACAAGACAATTCATGTGCATATTATTCATGCCTATAGCCTACTAGATGGCTAGTTGCCAAGGCTACATGAAAAGACCAAACTGGGGGGGGGGGGGGGGGGCGTGATGCCTCCCTGAAATGACTTTTTGCATGTTGGGATGTCTGCTCCTATGAATGCATATGTGGACACGGAAAAGCGCAAATTGCCATTCTCAGCTCCTGTGACAGGCGGTCAGCAGTTTCACCCAAGTGTGGCATGTTTGTACATACCACGGCATGTTTTTAGGCGCACGTTGCAAAGGAAATATGCCTCAACTAGGCGCAAAAGCAATCATCTGCCCCTCAGTGAAAGCGAGTACATCTGCCCCTCAGTGAAAGAGCAATGCTCTGTAAAACTTTCACTCTTTTTTTGGTCGGATTTGTTTTTTTATGTTTTGGTAAAATGATTTATCAACTACACAATGTGTGAATGGGCTTACCACTGCAGTAAACATTTGATTCGTGCAAACTCATTTTTTTCAAAAAAATAAACAAAGGAGATAGCAAGATTTTTAGATCAAGTTTTCCCATACTTTTTTTTTTTTAGATCAAGTTTTCCCATACACGTCAACACAGAAAACAGAAAATGGGAAAATCTTTAACTCAAATGATGTTTTCTAAAACATTATTTTTATACCCTAACATCCAATAGTTCCATTGCAATAGTTTTTGCGTTCCCTACACTTCCAGTATTTCACAATTTGTTAATTCTGTCTTTACGTGGCATCTTTGCAATATAGCAGAATTCAATATCATGATTTACAAAAAGAGACAAGATAACAAGATATCAAACCAGAAAAACAGTTTAATTGTAGCCTATAACTGCAACCTGAGCTGACTATCACATTTCTGTAGCAGTGGGCTTTGAATCAGAAAGGGATTTGCAAAGGTATATATGCAGCATTTTTCAGATTATTTTTTTCAAAATATAAGGATGTCCTTTATTAAGAAGTCAAAATGTATAGACCACCAACGTACACCGCAGACTACAAATAACCTATAACCTTTTAAGTGGGCTCCTAGTTGAGAGGCAGAAAGCAGTTGGAAAAGAGGAGAGTGGAGCTTTGGAGAAGTATATATTTTTTTGCCTTCTTGACTTCATTCTAGGATGTCAGGAATGACACTAACATGTGTTTGAAAACTTTTAGTTTAATTTGATACCATGGTGGTTCACCATCTAAGCCTTAGAATGTATCTCACTCATAGAGGATACAGCAAAGTTACTGCCACAATTGCGTTTATTTTATTTGTAACGCTAACACCTTCATTTTGACAGCCCTAAAACGACAACAAAACCAACCTTTTTTTCATCACATTTGCTTGCGGACCACTATCTGGCGGAGTTGGACCACAATTTAACACTGGTCTACGGGAAGATGTAGGGAGCCTATTTCATAACAGCCTACCTGTCTGCCTACTACTAGTGCCTCGAGCAGGGACTCAGGCACCCATAGCCCCCCCCCCCCCCCCTGCACGTGCATGCTATGCAGGGGAATGCAAAATTATAACCAGGTAACAGGCCAATCTAACAGTAATGCTCAACACTGCACCACAATGTCACTCAGTCACTCAGTGAGGATTGTGCTACATCACTCCCTTTCTTCTGTTACACAGGTAACGCCCACTACTTGCAGGGTTGTGCACAATTCGAATTGCATTTCTGCTTCCTGTTTGCTACCTCAATTGAAATGCAAGTGAAATTCAAGAATTGAATTGGAATTTAAGAGCCAGTTTCAATTCAATTCTGGAATTTTGCACAAGCCTGACTACTTGATGTACACATGAAGGTTCTGATGTCCAACTAAGCTGCCTAACTCAGTAGAATGTATTATTTGCAGAGGCGGACAGAGTACACAGCTTCATTACTTGAGTAAAAGTACAGATACCCTTTGCTAAATTTTACTCAAGTAAAAGTACAACAGTCAGATGTCTACTTAAGTAAAAGTACTGAAGTACTTGTTTTTAAAAGTACTTGGAGTATCAAGAGTACAAGGGTAGCCTACATTTTCTAAATATTGCATTACTACTGCCACAGTGCTTACATTTATGTACAGAAATGTCCTATATGGAGTTATGAAAAATGTTAATGTTAATACCTTGGAGAATGTAAAATGAATTGGAAGTAAAATCAAGTCATTTGCATCTTTTTACCATGTTGCCAAGGATGGGCAGTATTTCTAATACATGTAGGCCTATTTAAAATACGTATTTCAAATACAAAATACTATTTTGTAATTGAAACACTTGAAGCGAAAACTATCATTAACTCAGAAAATTGAAATAGTCTGGCGAGGTTGGGCCACAGGTTGGCACATTCCCGGGATGGACCTGCTGCGTCTTCATCCATTGTTCGTCCATGGTTTCGTCTCTTATCTAAATCTGACCATGGAGTTGACTTTGGCGGAAAGCTGAAGGTGATTGCTGATAGGCTGTCCCAATCAGTGGCGCCTGCACAATCCAATCATGTTTGAGAGGGAAACAACAAATTGAGGATATCCGAGATTTTTCTTTTTTCCTTTTTTTTAGAAGTAGAACGGGTACTCACGGTTATGGATAGAAATGTAGTGGAGTAAAGAGTACAATATTTGCCTCTCAAATGTACTTGAGTAAAGTCATGAGTACTCTCCAAAAATGATACTCGAGTAAAGTGCAGATCCCTCAAAATTGTACTCAAGTACTGTACTCCGTTACTGTCCGGCTCTGATTATTTGTCTGAGTTGAGCATTTCAAGTATGAATTGTACAATTCTGTCCAATTGACAGGAGTACTCTCTCTGTCATTCTCTCTCATTGTGTGTGTGTGTGTGTGTGTGTGTGTGTGTGTGTGTGTGTGTTTATGAATAAATACTGGCTTAGTGTGTGTTGGGGGGGGGGGGGGGGGGGGGCAGTTGGACGTGTATCATAGGCCTATAGACCCTTTGAACTGCAGAAAAAAACATGTGCATTCCCAAGGCATTTCCGGAGGTACATAAAAGAACACTGAGCTAATGATATCTTGGGGATAAACAAAAATAAAACAAAAAAATAGAGAGGTTATTAAAAGTCTGTCTGCAGAGTGTCTGCACGAGTTCTACTGCTTGAGAATGCCTGCGTTATCTCGGAAATACGGTCAACACTGCCATCTAGTGGTGAAAAAAGTATGTTTTTTAACATTTAACTCCTACATTCAAAAATATGTCATGCTTCGGCCAGCAGAGGGCGGTTCCATGGTGTAATGGTTAGCACTCTGGACTCTGAATCCAGCGATCCGAGTTCAAATCTCGGTGGGACCTAAATTTTCGGATTTTCAGCTTGTTGTCCCCACTACCTCGATCAGTCCATGCTGCAAAGATAGCCTATGTCTTTATTGCAATGACTCTGGATTTTATGATCAGCTTGTAAAAAGTTGTTGAAATACTTTATAACACAGACAGACTACTTTCAAGGGGTATTTTTTGAGCAGAAATGTAAAAAAAAAAAAAAACTTTCTGGGGGCCGCAACAATATTCAAGTCATTTTTGCAAGTACTCTTCAACCTATTGGTCTGAATTTTCAACATCACTTGAATCAGGGGTTAGCATTCTTCTAAACAACTGGATGGCAGGCCAGAACTCAAACGACTTGAGGAGCATGGTTCGAATTACAGGGGGTATTGAGGGGGTCCAACTGGCCATACATTTGTCTAATATTTCACTGCCTTTGTAGTGATAGCCAATCTTAGAAAAACTTTGAGTAGCAAGATCGCTATGGCTTAATCGGAGGTCTCCCTTCCACTCAGCGGCCACGACCATCGCTGCTGCTTAACTTAAAAATCAGGCCTACAATCACACGCCATAGGAGGAGTTCTAGATAATCTGAGTTTAATGAGGCGAATTATCATTTTGTGCAATTTCATTCTTAATGCCTTAACAAGATAGCCTAGAAATCTAGACACGCCCCTAGTGGCAGCTGCCAGGGCTAGTCTAGCAACTCTCCGTTGGCTTGTGAGCTCCAGAAATCGAAACTCAATCAGGCCAATGAAATCGTGTATAGAGTCGTTAGGTGGGTTTAACATAATGATTGATGGCAGAGTTGCAACGGTTTGGCTTGAATTCCCTGCTACTTGAAAACAAATAAGATGGATGTTGCTGTTGGCGAACAGTGTGACACGAGTTAAGCTTTTATTAAGTTGGCAAACGTTTGAACTAGCCAACTAGCTCCGCTGGTGGGAAACGCATGGGACTCATAGCGCTAACGCTGTCCTATTGCGTGCAGAGGGGATTTGAAAGACAACTGATTATCCCGCCCCTCGGACTGAGCACTGCGAACGGTGAGTGCCCAGACCCTACATTTTAATGTGGGTCTGGCTCGTCAGGCTATTAACAAGAAGGAATCTGCAGAAATATTCAGGGAATTTCGCATGTAGATTTAGTCTATGTAGATTAGTAGTTCTCAACCAATTTTAAGCAAATGCCCATACACCCATAATTGCAACGTTACCAGTTTGTTTGAAACGCTACGTGAACATATAATAATCAATTGGACCTAAAATGTCTTTCCTCATTGCCATATCACCGGGCACACAATGCACTATATGAATTGCTATAGGCTAAACAACGTGAAGATATTTGTTTTCCAACCGTGAACAAGTCTATTTTTTATTTGCTTGATGTTTGGTAGGCTTAGTCTATCCAAGAAAAACGAATCAATTGAACCAAAGGCAGGCCTTGTTTTAGGCTAGGTGAACTTGGCTATTAAACGGGATACTTTCTGTGGCCTATCTGTAAACAATTCTGGGTCTTAAATTTAAGTAGTACTGTATGTTTGCCATTTCCGTGCTATTGGTATGTATGCATTTCCATGTTTGCTTTGCACTGCTATACGCATACGCACAATTTTACGCACGGGGCGCACCTTGAAACCGTGTTTACCCACATTCAACCCTTCCCATAACGTGTAAGGTATATTGCGCTTGCTAGTATGATTAGTTTCTTTTAACTTGTCTGGCAGCCAGCCACGGTCCTATATTTTGAAGGAAAATTGACTGTGAACCACAAGTGTGAAATCATGTGTGTGCCTATATAAAATGGAGAGTGATGTCACCAGTCGAAAGAGTACCCCCCGAAGCTCACGGTATAATTCGAAAACTGTTGAGGAGCGGTCCCAGATAAACTTCTGCGTCTTTACGTTGATTTAAAACGATTCCCTTTTACCCACTCAAACTGTCACTCCACATTATTAAAATCTACAACAATAACAATACAATTATTATACGGATCTTGCTGTTGGCTATGAAAGCATGTAATGACCTTGACAGTTTTGCTCAGTGTCCAAATGCAATGTGCCATGGCGATGTAAGCCTATTTGTTTCCCTGAGGATCACAAAAAACTACAAGCCTGATTTTCATGAAAGTTGTGAAACCTGTGGCAAGGACAAAGGAAGAATTCCTTAAATGTAGAAAGTTGTGAATCACCGGGCAACTTTAACTTTCGTAATGTTTTATGGATACCTGGCTGCGCTCTAAGAATGATCTAGCCTAGGCCTACTTCGGAGATGTCTTCAACATTAGGCTACATTTTGCGTGCCCTCTCGTTGTAGGCCTAGATCAGACATCCCGCCGGGCGCCGGTATTTCAGTCGCATGCGATGGTGACGATTCAGTCGCGTGCATGTGGTGGTGAAGGCAAACAAATTCGTTCAATCATTAATTGATCATTACATTGATCTGTTTTACTTGTCTTTTTGGCAAGTTTGACACCATTGATTGCTTGTCCACTCAAGACGGCGGAGCAGTTCTTGCCATTGAAAGCCTTTGAAAATATATAGTGTGTTTCAAAGTGCAGCGCTGCCGTTTGCGCGTGTAATGTGACCCCCTTCCCCCCTTTATATAAGTGCACATATTCTCTCTCTCTCTCTCTCTCTCACACACACACACACACACACACACACATACACACACACACGTTGCTCCATGTCCACTTTGATTGTGTGTTCACAAAGAAAGTCTTGATATTTTTGCTTCATATGTTCATAGGTTGGTTAGTGTAGCAGAACAAAAAACAACCACAAGAGAGCAGTGTAGGCTACACTGGAATTGGGAATTGGAAATTCATAATTTGGAACGCTTTCTGGCCAATTGAATGTGTGAATATTACATCTGTAGTAAAGAAATGACATAATGTTCTGCAACTGAATGCCTACCCATGGTGTTAAATGTTTTTATTTTACTCTTTATTGAGATTTAGTGACGAGCAAAAGATGCCATTCATTCTGATGCACTTAGGCTATTATAACATTTGCAGTCAGAATGATGGTCAAGCCAATAAACAAGCCAAGCCAATAAACAAGCCTAAACCTTGCAACCTCCATTTCACACCCTGTCACCCTGCATCTCTTCTGAGCAGCTGTCGGCTAGATTTATTTATGTTTTATACTTACTATTATTTCATAGGCCTAGATTTATTTCATTTTATCTAGGCTATATTGTTTTATTATTTCGTATAGGCTACTTCTTTATTATTTTCATAACGCTAAGCTTTTTCAGCAGAAAAAAAGCGTCACACTGGCTTTTCTTACGTAATAGCCCTATCTATAACACATAAATAATGTAACCTACTGGTATCATAATGAATGTATTATAACCCCTCGGGTTTGGAGAATATTACTGGTATTATGATGTCTGTTACAACAACATATTACCGTTTATTTGATGAAAGCCATGGAGTAGGGACCTCCACTTAGGACAACAGCTTCAGGATAGCCTACTCTCTTCTCTTCTAAGTTTAGACCGGTGAGTGGCATGACGAGTCACTGCTACCGTCACAAGACTGTGCGTACCACGGATTCCCCATCACAACCAAAATGGCGGAGAACATAGTCGGGTCGGCACACTAATGAGCGCGATGTGTAGTTCTTTAAGCATTTAGAGACCGCTTTTCGTCTATCTTTTGCAGATGTAAGATAATGCAGTTTGCTAGAGCGCCTCTCTCCAGTACGTAGACGGACGCACATTTCCCCATTGTGGTAAGTTGCCTAGCCTATGACATGACATTTTTCAAGCTGCCCCGTTATTCCCTTGAAGCTTAACTAGGTTGCCGGTTGTACTAGCGGAGCGACAAATGGACAGCTTTAAACATTGTTGCCAGTTAGGATACGCGTGATTTATAAACATCCGGACTTTAAACTGTGTATTATCAGTTGCATTAGTCTATTGTGTTTTTGTTCTGCGTTTTGTAAATAGTCAGGTTTTCATTCACGTCAAATCACGCATCGGAGAGAAATGTGGTACTTCTTAACACTTGATCGCAACATCTCTGTGAATAGCCTAATATCATAAGCATGAAGTCCTACTGCAGTTATCAACCTTTTAGACTGTTCTGTCCTACATCTGATGATATCATTCTCGCAATTGAAAGTAGCCTAGAATAGCGTGACAAGTATTTGAATGAACTTTGCCGGTCAGTTCTTGTAGGAAACAATCAAGAGTGGTGGTGCGGCCTCTCTCCTTGAGTGACATTTCAGTCACGACTAAGCTTTGAATTTGTGGAATATAATTTGCCATTTTTGTAGCATGTTCAATGCATTAATAAAGTAGGTCTATCATTGGAAACTACTATATTTTTCTTTCTTCAGATTGAGCTAGCCTACACATAGACTGCCTTTAAAATAAATCACTTTCACACAGCTTGACACATGGATTTGTCAGAGCAAGCTGTGAACAAAATGATCACTGTTGTGTAAGTCAAGTGGTTGTCATGATTTGAGCCAGACGTTTAAGAACTGTAAGGCTGATATCCTCGTGGTGGCTTGCCAGGACTGTTAGTAACACCTTTGCATTGCAGACCACATTTCCTGCATTTTTGTATCCTGCATATTCTTTTCCAAGAATTGTAGTGGCATGACACAGTTTGCAGTTGTAAGGGTTGCTCAGAGAGGTCACACAGGCAGAGACATGCCCAACAGCACACACTGACACACACACACACACATACTGGATGCATACCCTGGTGGTTTAAAGCACTCAGACACATACCGGAGAGGTGCTGTGTTTGTAAGATGATCCTGCCTCTCCAGGCAGCCAATCTCTGGCCTCTGTTTGTGGTCAGAGAGCAGAGGGGATCTCCCTATAGCTTGCCACTGTGTGTACCGATAATAATAGGGCTAGGGTATGAGTCAGAGGAGGTCGGTGGCCTCTCTGATGCACCAAGTCACTCTAGGTGGGCCAGGAAGACATACCAACACGTTCTTTTTAAAGACTAAAATGACGTGTGACCAATGCCTTGCCTTAGGCCATGGCCACTATGCCATTCAGAAAAGCACTATTGACGTCAATTCAAATGCATGCAGGCTGTACATAATTTGTTGAACTTAAACCCGTGAAACCAACCAATAAGGTCTAGAGACTGTTATTTGGTAAAGGGGGTTCCATAGTGATTTAACAGGTATGAATTGTAGCTTTAGGATACAAAGATGATTGCAGCTTTAGGAAGGCTAATAAGCTTGGGGTAGGTGGATAAGTTGCACCGGGCACTAGGGCTGTTGTGATGAATGGGCGTCATGGAGCACAATCTGTGCAGTCGTCAGCGGACACAGGTCAAAGTGTCAGATGTCGTCTTCGCCGCCAGGGAAAATAAAACCCAGCAGGTGAACCCAGTAACAGGCAGGTGTCGTAGCGCAGAGCTACTCAGCAGTCAAGGGTTGCTGAATAGGTCCGTCGCACTAAAAAGCACTAGTGTATACAGTACCTGCTCTAAACATACCTGAATCCATGTATCAGGAGTCTTTCACAAATCGGGAGGGCCACTGATAAGGTCAGTCAGGTATGCAGGGCAGTGGGAGATGGGTGGGAAGCCTGCAGAGCAGGGAGATCCCGAAGCAGCAGTGCATGTCAAACACAGAGAAACACAGAACAGAAGATTATGCTGGACGGTTAGCCTGCATGCAGTCTTTTGATACGTGTTGTTGGTTTCAAAACTGGCATTGGTCCCACTGGCATTCATTTTAGGATTAGCCTACTTCCTGTTTTGTCAACAAAAACAGTTCACTTTGTGTGAGGTGTATACAGGCAACATGGGAACTGACAATGCAAACAGAAGTGGCGGAGGGAAGCACATATGGCGACTGGCGAGAGCCCTCTGAAGTGTGGAGCTGCTGGGTGGGCGTCTGGTTTTGCACCCCAGCAGAGTCTGGGTGGGCTGCGGTTGCCTGCTGGTTCCATCCTGATCCTCATGTCTTCACACGTGGAAACACAGTATTTCAAAACAGTGTTTTAGACAGGGAGAAGCAGGAGAGAGAGATGTAAGGGTGTAAGGGAGTGTGTGTGTGTGTGTGTGTGTGTATATGTGTGGTTGTGTGTGTGCGTGTGTGTGTGTGTGAGAGTGAGTGAGTGAGTTAGTGTGTGTGTGTGAATGAGTGGATGGATGTTCTCATTTTTAGATTGGTTGGGAGAGACTGATGTTTTCTTAAAAGCCAACATTCACCGAGTATCTGAGGAATAAAGGGCATTTCTTTGCCTTCACTGTCTATCTGCCTCTTCTCTGTCATAAGCAACCATGTCTTACTGTTGTGTATTTTACCAGTATGTACATCTGAATTGAGAAGTTAGAGAAAAAAGAGAGACAGAGGAGTGTGAGCGACACAGTGACTGTATTTCGGATGGTGGGAAGATGCATGGAAATGATTGAGGTCTCTGTAGCTCGGCAGGGGAAAGCTGCTTCTTTCCCAGGGGGCTCATGAAGGGATCGGATATTTAATTGAAATTGAACACTAATGAGGTGGAGCATCAACTCGATGAAAGCCCGGTTTGAATCCAGTCTGTGTGTTTGAAGTTCGTTAATTACAGCGACAAGTTGACAACATAGTACATCCAGTGTGAAGTCACTATGGCCAACTGAATGGAAAGGGTGAGATTGGACGTAATCCAAGGGTATAGTAAGGATGGCAGGTCTGGGGGAGTATGTACACAGGAAGATTGTTTCTAACATGGAACTTCCCAATCTGGCCTAGTAGCTGTGTTTGACTAGGAAGTACCAAAGACCAGGGGTCTGCAAGGGTGCATGTGGGCCCCTGCTTATGTATTTAGGCTAGACCCCTCTAGCATTGACTATGTGTGGCAGATGTTGGAAATCTTTAGGCGCATGTGTATTTTGTCTTCTGAGGAAAATAGTCTAAAATACTGTATTTGATACTGACTTATGTTACTGAGGAAAATAGTCTAAAATACTGTATTTGATACTGACTTATGTTACTCGAAGACAAATGAAGAATAAAGTCTTGCTCTTTTTCTCTCTTCTCTCTCATGTTTGGTCTTCCTTATCCTCTCTCATGGATGTGTGGGCATTGGCTGTGCCCTGGACCAGTTTGCTGGCAGAAAAGAACTTCAGCTCAGTCATGCCAAGCGACAGTTGGCACCACGCTGGCAAAACTGCCCTGGCTTTGATTTGTTTGGGAATGGTGGCTTGTGAGCGCCTGGAGGTTAGTTTTCTCCTGTGCCTATGCCTCAGAGACTGGATGGAATCGGTTTAGAATTTGAATGCAGTCAGCTCTGAAAAAGAGCAGAACATTAAAGGAAACACATTTAGCTGTTGCAGACTTTACACTCCAGTAAAATCACTATTATTGAGTTTTTGCCTTTTTTGCTTTAGTTTTTGTTACCATAGAAATGAAGCTTGTCAGTTCTCCACTAGCTTAAATGGTCCTCAAGGTCGTTCTTGTTCATTCCTTTCTGGCCAAAAATGGTTCAATATCTATGTATATCCATATGCACCTCTACATAGATCCCTGTGAGGGACCGTATGGAGCCCATGTGTTGGGCATGTGGGGCTTGAGTCTTTAGCGCGTTTCTGAGCGGCTCCTTGGCATAAATCCATTCTTCCCTCTCTGCTTCTGTGGCTTAGGGGAGGGCCAGAAGCCTAATGATGTTATACATGTGAA
>NC_055970.1:5208692-5211192 GCF_018492685.1 Alosa sapidissima
TCTCTGTCAGTGGGAGAGGGGCACTTATCCACACTCAACAGGGCTATCAGAGGATGGCTGGCATGCAGATATCCTTTAAGTACTCTCTCTGTGTGTGTGTGTGTGTGTGTGTGTGTGTGTGTGTGTGTGTCTGTGTGTGTGTGTGTGTGTGTGTGTGTGTGTGCACGCGTACATACATTGGGTCAGTGCTTCGTCCATCACTCCTCAGTTAGGCTTTGCTACTCAGGAGATTAGTGTCTGTGTGCGTGTGCGTGTGCGTGTGTGTGTGTGTGTGTGTGTGTGTGTGTGTGTGTGTGTGTGTGTGTGAGGGTGTGTGTATTAATGAATCATCTCCTAACGAGGGAGTAAGCCCTGAGCTGTTTGTTCTTAGCGGGAGACAGATGTCCTTATTGTAACCAATGAAAGACTTTACTTGAGAAAGGCAGAGCCGTGCGCTCCAACTGCACTTACTCAGAGCTGTGTTTGTAGGGCCCTGTTGTGACACTCAAATGAGTGTGCCTACATTAGTGAGCTAATGTGCGTCACACACATGCACGCACGCACGCACGCACACACACACACACACACACACACACACACACACACACACACACACACACGTACACACTATTTAATTGTTGGATTGTACATAATAGTCATTAAGTAATTAGCTAGTAATAAGTGTTGTGACAAATGAATCTTGCGTGTAACTGCAAACAACACAGACATTTGCTCCCCATCTGATGGCCAACATGTGTTCATCCTCGATTTTTCAATTGGTTTCATTTTTTTTGCATGGACCTGTACTTTTCAGCCATGATAAATGGAGTAGCATATAGCATAATTGGTTACATTACTATGTGATAAATTGTGGAAGAATCCTAAAACAACAGAAGACAGGCTTGTGTGAGTTCTGCACTCATTCAACTGAAACAACTGTCACCTAACATAATGAGCTCACAGTCTTCTGTTTCTGTGAAATCCACCAATTTGTACTCATTATAGCAAGCCTAAAGAACAAGTATTAGCAAATGGCCATTGTGTACTGCTGTTTGCATTTGGCACTAAATCACCAAAACCCAATAAAGGCCCTTGACAACAGAACTTGCTTACCAGGGGTGCCAATAAATCTTGAGAGCACTGTAACCTGCCTCAATCCAAAAATGGGGAAAATGAATCAGTTGAGGTGGTACATATTTTTTTCTCCATTCACTTTTCACATTGTGGTCTGTATGTCTGTGTCTTGTTATGGGGTGTTGGTGTGTTGAGGTGTTCCTCCATCCTCTGTCCCACAGTGTTTTGTATGAATGGAAGGAGCGCCTGAAGCAGGGCTGCCACCTGGTCCAGACCACTCCCGGCGGTCGCCCGGCCAACCTGAGCGGCTCTTCCCAGCGCATTTACATCACCTATCGCCGAGCGCCGGAGAGCCAATCACACGCCTCGCTCGCTGTGACGGACATCTGTGTCATCATACCGGGAAAGGGCGAATCTCCACCGCACACCTTCTGCAAAGTGGAGAAGAATCTTAACAGCAGCATGGTAACGTTCATCTCCTTATACTGTACAGACACGTATCAGCAGGGTTCAAAAATCAAGGATCAAAAAGTACACTGTTTTGGTCTTAGACTCAAAGTTAAGACTAATATCACACTAAAATGACACAGTAGGCGACAATCTTTATCTTTGCCGTCATAAGATGTATTTCCTTACCACAAAATGCTTCAAACCAGTAAGTCAGAAAAAAATTAACAACTTAAGATGATATCTGGAAGTGTATCTGAAAATAAATCAGGGCAAAGCGGATCTTTTTAGTCACATTAGCCAGCTGGTGTTATGTGTGAAATGGAGGGCAATATCTTGCCTCAGCTTGTGATCTGAAGTCATGATAAGAGTTAGTCTGTTCCTTTAGTGGAGTGGAATTTTACTTTATACTCTGGCAGAGTGTGGCATATAATGACCATGTAACTTCCTCATCTTGGATTCTGTCTGTACGGGAACCCCTGGTAATATGTGACAGCTACAATGTGTATTACCCACAGGGAAATGAAAACAAAACAAAACATTGGAGAGATGACATTTCACTCTCTCTCTCTCCCTCTCTCTCTCTCTTTCTCTCTTTCTCTCTCTCTTGGGGCAGCCGTGGCCCACTGGTTAGCACTCTGGACTTGTAACCGGAGGGTTGCCGGTTCAAGCCCCGACCAGTAGGCATGGCTGAAGTTCCCTTGAGCAAGGCACCTAACCCCTCACTGCTCCCCGAGCGCCGCCATTGACGCAGGCAGCTCACTGCGCCGGGATTAGTGTGTGCTTCACCTCACTGTGTGTTCACTGTGTGTTGTTTGTGTTTCACTAATTCACCGATTGGGTTAAATGCAGAGACCAAATTTCCCTCACGGGATCAAAAAAGTATATATACTTACTTATACTTATACTTTCTCCCTCCCTGTCATCTCAGTAGAGTTCTGTTATAGGAATAGTGTGTGTTTTGGGGTATTCTCTGCATTATAAGTAATGGAAAATGTTG
>NC_055970.1:5221192-5223692 GCF_018492685.1 Alosa sapidissima
TATTGTAGTCTGTAGGCCTGGTGTATGTGTTGTGGGGGAGTGCATCATGTGTAGTGTAGTCTGTAGGCCTGGTGAATGTGTTGTGGGGGAGTGCATCATGGGTAGTGTAGTCTGTAGGCCTGGTGAATGTGTTGTGGGGGAGTGCATCATGGGTAGTGTAGTCTGTAGGCCTGGTGAATGTGTTGTGGGGGAGTGCATCATGGGTAGTGTAGTCTGTAGGCCTGCCTGCTGCACTCACCACTCCAAACCAGCAGGTGAGGTTGTCCACCAGCCAGTAGATGGGCTCGAAGACGGCGTCCAGCACCCTGTCCGAGTTGCAGAGCGAGTTGTAGTAGAGCGACTTCAGCAGCAGCCACCAATAACGCCACAGCAGGCTGAGGCTGTGGCCTACATGGCCACGCCCCCTCGCTCCGCAGCAGAGCCGAGTCCAGCGCAGCAGCACACGCATCACCCGGGCAACCAGCCACCGCCAGCTCCGCGTCACACCTCCTGTTACACGGACACACGCACACACACACGCACACCAGATGTGTTTGCCAACCTGTGTGGGCTTTCCAGAAGTGTTTTGGTCTCATGTGAATGTTTACTGTGTTAGAGGACTGGGACATTTGGTCTCATGTGAATGTTTACTGTGTTAGAGGACTGGGACATTTGTGTTTGTCTGTATAGATATCAGCATATTGTATATCTATGTCCATTCAGTCTTGGGCATGAGAAACAAACCTATTAACAAACTACCTTTCGCAGGGGTATGTGTGTGTGTGTTTGAGAGGATTATTATTCACTAATAGTGATGTCATTACTGTATGTATGAGGCATCAGATGACAGAGTGACGATTGCTAGAATGACTGATGGGGGAATAGCAGGTGTGTGTGTGTGTGTGTGAGATGTGTGTGTGTGCGTGTGTGTGCGTGTGTGTGCGTGTGTGTGTGCGTGTGTGTGTGTGTGTGTTAGAGATGCGCGGTTCGCGGATCGGGCGGATGACGTGAAGAAATATAGAAGAAATATTTTAATTAAATTCAGGCGGGTGGCGGTTGAACCAATCAAATGAAAAAAATATAGCCTATACATTGTTCAATTGTGTTACCTACATCCGAAAAAAACGAGCACACTTTGAAATAGTCAAATTTTCATCAGGCAGTTTGGCCTAGTTGCTTCTATGCATGCTTCTTTGTTTATCTATCAGAGACGGTGTTGCGGAATTGGTGAATTCCGATGTTTCACTGAGCAACCCCTCACGCACGCATACACACACACACACACACACACACACACACACACACACACACACACACACACACACACACACACACACACACTAAAGGTAACAAAGTTTAAATTAAGTAGCCTATCGTAGCCTATCAGCATGTTTTCCTCTCCAGTGTGCAATAAGAAAGTAGAATAGGCTACAGTGCAAGTTGACCAATGATTCATCTCCCATGTCGCGTCTCGTTGCAGAGCCTTGGTAGGCCACTAAGCAAATCTGCAACCTATGAGCCCAGCTGCCAGTATTGGAGGAGGCCTAAACATCTCGTAGATGAGACTGACTCTGGGTTATTTTGTTTCGATATTATACAGTATATAAAACACATAGTCACTGTAGCCTACCATTCAGGGAATAGGCATTTAAAAGGGAGACAGATTATGGAGTGATATGACTCAGAACTGACATCGGGCAATGGCAGTGCGAGATGTTCAGAACGTAAGAGCTAAAACTTCTACAAGCTCAGTAACATCCACAGCGGAAAAAAGAAGGTAAGAAAAATAGTCGGAAAACTTGTGTAAGGCAAGCAAGCAAGTTTGGCGGTTGTTACTAAAAATGTCAACATGCACTTTGCACTGCTGTGCGGTGGGTTACAGTGCGTAAAGTAGCCTATAATGTGAATGACTTGTTATTTTATTAAGGATTTCTTTCTTTTTGCAAAAAATAAAGTACAATAGGCATTAATTAGTAGGCTAAATAGCAGCATGTTGAAATGATGTGCCAAATTAGGCTACAGGCCGATGTGCGTTTTATTTAGAGACTTTTGCGAGTCAGAGAGTGAGTTTGCTGCTGATATTCTGGGGATAGGCTACAACATAGCCAATGTAGGACTTTAGCCTTTTAATATATTTGCTGCATTGGATCAGTCTTTCTATAACAGGCAAGAGCTTTCTAGCCTCACGTCAGCAGCACCGCATCACCCATATACATTAAAACAACCAGTGGATGGCGGGCGGATGTGGTTTTGAAAATTGGTCAAAAAACGTTGGTGTGGATAAGTTTTGCTATGCGGTTATGGTTGAAATAATAGCCCATCCGCACATCTCTAGTGTGTGTTGTGTGTGTGTGTGTGTGTGTGTGTGTGTGTGTGTGTGTGTGTGTGTGTGTGTGTGTGTGTGTGTGAGATGTGTGTGTGTGTGTGTGTGTGTGTTGTGTGTGTGTGTGTGTGTGAGAGAGAGAGAGAAAGAGAGAGAGAGAGAGTAACAGTATGTTTCTTTCTGAGCACAATATGTACT
>NC_055970.1:5228692-5233692 GCF_018492685.1 Alosa sapidissima
GCTCTCTGGGTGTGTGCTCTGATTCGGACACACCTGCTCTGCACTCAGGTAATTCTCCCTCCCTTCAGCACCCTTCCATCATCCCTCTCTCTCTCTCTTTCTCTCTCTTTCTTTTCTCTTTCCCTCCATTTTGCCCTTTCTTTCCATCTTGACAATGTTGTGCTCTTCTGTGTAATAATCGCACAGTCCTGTTTCTGTGGATCTCATTAATGTCTATAGTTTCAGTCTCAAAGTTAGTATTATCTATGGTGTAGATCTAGTCCCCTCAGGTCCTATACAATATACCCCCATATTGAGTTAGTTCCAAATCCTCCCTGCTCCAGGACCCCTGAACTTATCAGGCTATGGGTCTTCAGAGGTTTGAGAAACACAACTGTATCTAAACATATCGTGATCCAGCCTCATCATCAGTGCATTGGAGTTTGGCTCACTGCTTTATGTGGCAGTCCAGTGGTGGCCTGCTCTATGGAGATGAGGTTGCAGGTGACATGAAGACAGTATGTGTGTGTGCTAGCTCATGGTCATAATCCGCCATTTATGATTCGTGTACATTCGAGTTTTGCCATCCATGTCGTGTGTGGTGCACTATGTAAGGGATAATGTATAGAACGCCGGTCATTATTGGGAAAATAAGTCCCGCAGCGCGCAGCGGAGGGGTCTTGTTCCGCCCTGAAGGGACTTATTTTCACAATAATGACCGGCGTTCTATACATTATCCCGCTTATTACACGGTTACTTGCCAAAACGAAACAATAAACTCCTCACGATGTGACTCTTTAGACTACATAGCCTAGGTTATAGCCTATTTGTTACCGTTTCATTGTGGCTTTTGGTGAGAAACAAATAGTTCGACAACAGCACACGCTGAACTTGAATCAAACATTCGGTAGAACACAGCTGTTCCAGTCCTTGCGTAGTGATATGAAAGACGTGAAGTAGAAGCACAAAGGCCATTTTCCTTGACAGCGGTCTGTTATACTTAGCAACGGTCTGTTATTGAGAATTAGCAGACCACCGAACGTTGGGAAGGCCCATTCAAGTGAATGGAGCATCCTGCAGCACTCTGAAGAGCCGTGTAATAAGCATAAAGAATCACTAGAATAAAAGATGGGTAGGCTTTGAATAGAGGAAGGTCTGATTTAGCTTCACTGAAATCATTTATAAAATCAGTAATGCTGTCCACCCAGTGGGTCAGTCATCAGTCAGCTCCTGACCCTTTGAGCATCATACAAAACAGAGAGAATGGCAGTGATGAGAAGGGATTGTAGCAAGTGAGCATTTGGTAATGTTGTTGGGGAATAAAGTGTGTGTGTGTGTGTGTGTGTGTGTGTGTGTACGTGTGTACCTGTGTGTGCATGTGTGTGTGTGTGTGTGTGTGTGTGTGTGTGTGTGTGTGTGCATGTTTTCCAGGTGACCAGTCAGATCTGGGCTACAACTCACTGTCTAAAGAAGAGGTGCGGAGAGGAGAGACCATCCCTGAGAAAGAGAAGAGGGAGAGTGACTGCAGCTCCTGTGAGTGCATGCACACACACACACACACACACACACACACGCGCACACACACACACACACACACACATGCACACACACACACACACACACACACACACACACACACACACACACACACACATGCACACACACACACACACACACATGCACACACACACACACACACACACACACACACACACACACACACACACACATGCACACACACACACACACACACACACGCGCGCGCACACACACACACACACAAACACTACATGCACAAATAAATTCATATATACTGTATGTGCACACAAGAAACCCACAGACAAACCAACACACAAAAACACAGTTGAATTCTACTGCTCTCTGGTGGAAGAAAATAAAACTGTAAATACAGTGGTTCTGAGTTGTTTATCTTGTGACTGCTTTTACTTGTGTATCTCTGTTAGTGTGTATGTCTGTGTGTATGTGTGTCTACTTGTGTGTGTGTGTGTGTGTGTTTGTGACTGTGTGTGACACACTTTTGGTGTTTCTGGTGTAGTGTCTGAGACAGAGAGTGCCAAAGGCAGTGGAGACTGTCTTCCACAGCTGGACTTCCCAGCTCCTAATCAGCCACGTCCAGGGATTGTCCGTGGCAACTCTTGCTATGATGGTCCTGCCCTTAATAAACAAGAAAGCTCCTCAGGTCAGTGTGTGTGTGTGTGTGTGTGTGTGTGTGTGTGTGTGTGTGAGAGAGTAAGATAGAGAGAGAGACCATAATGATGTGCCATTGAGGTGTTTTCTCTACATCTCCCCCTATTTTCCTGCTTATCACTTGTTCCCATTTTCTCTCTATTGGCTCCAACTTTTTAATCGGCACTCTCTTCCTCTCTAGCCGTTGCTGGTCTCCTCTTCTCCTCCTCTTTAGAGGACATCGGGGTCATGCAGGGAGGCAGTCTGCATCGTCGCCTGGGTAACAAACGGGAGAAGACCGACGGCTCTCTGGAGGAGTCTGGGGTGAGAGGTCGTCGTCATAGCGGCGACTCGGCCACCCCCACTGGCACAGTCCTTGGCCTGAGCCTGAACCAGGGTGAGACGGACCCGCACAAGATCGCCCGTAACCTAGGAGACGACGCCAAGATCCTCTCGGGGAGCCTCCGCAAGAGCCGGCGATGTGAAACGCTGGGCATGAACAGCAAGCAGGCTCACGCACTCCTAAACGACGACGAAGTACCGATGCACAGGCTCTCCCTCACAACAGCAGATGATGCAGCAGAGGATGAAGACTCCAGTGATGAGGAGAGGCCCGATGAGGACAAGGTGGACCTGGCGGACATCTTTGACCTGGAGGACTTGGACCTGGACTCAGAGGGGATCATGGGATGTGGGGCAGGGCCGCGGCGCCAATCGGTCCCGGTCCAGCTGGCCCGGCCGGCCAAGCGCATGGGCATCCAGATGGGCTTCGACCCGCTGTCGCTCCTGGCGGCCGAGACCGAGTCCGAGGTGGCAGAGGTGTGCAGCGAAGGCGCCGGCGCCCGGACCCCGCCAGGGATGCGCCGTGACCTGGCCGTGGAGATTGAGATGTACATGAACCACCTGGGCAGCCCGCTGAGCAGCCGGGCGCCTAGCAGCGTGGACCTGCGCTTCCCCACCAGCCCAGCAGGGGGCGCTCACCACCAGCAGCACGAGGCGCGGCGCGGGAGCCTGCCCCACTGCTCGTCCCGGGCGCTATCCGTGCCCCGCTCGCAAACCTACCACTCGCACCAGCAGGTGGCGCACTCGCACAGCTCGCACAACGTGCAACAGCGCTCACGCACACCCCAGGCCAACACGCCGACCCACGCCAGGGCCCGGCTGTGGTCCTCGCCCGCGTATCCACCCGACGGGGCCCCTCAGCAGGGCGAAGAGAGGGACCGGGACCCCCACTCGGACCTGGCGTCCCCCCCCCCCCTCTCCCTCGCCCTACTCCTCCTCCTTTGGGCTGGACACTCTGCTCACGCCCTCGCTGGACGTCTTCAAGAGCAGCATGGTGTCGGCGGGGAAGGGTGTGGCCGAGAAGGCCAGCCGCTGGTACTCACGACTGGCCACTTACACCACTCCCACCAAGGTACACACATGCAGACTCTTGAACACAAATACACACTTTTAAATGTAAATCTCCCTGCCATACCTGAGCATCCACACACACACACATGTACATACCCCATCTTACATGCATCCACACACACATACACACACACACACACATGTACATACCCCATCATACATGCATACACACATGTACATACCCCATCATACATGCATACACACATACACACATGTACATGTACATACCCCATCTTACATGCATCCACACACACATACACACACACACACACACACATGTACATACCCCATCATACATGCATCCACACACACATACACACACACACACACATGTACATACCCCATCATACATGCATACTGAAGAATGCTATTAAAATTGTCTCCTTAATTCCAAATGGAGACACAGTTGACCGAGTAGATTCCAGTGTAGTTAAGAGCAGGTAAAACTTGAGGCTGGCTTGCGAAAGAATAGTCCTTTATTCTGGATGTAACAACAGAGTTCTGGTAACCCTGTTGTACGCACAGCACAGCACAGTGTTGCAAGGTGAAGCCAAGGTAAGAAACTGAAGCAAAGATCTGGGAAACTCCTGGCTAATTATAATACCAGAATATACATTCACGTCTGGGGTCAAATTGGAGGGGGGAAACAGACAGTGATATAGCCTTATTCAATTAAGACGTCTTGTGAGGGAACAATTAGTTAGGTACACCATTTGCTATTGTAAGGTGACAACATTCTGTCTGCTTACAATAAACATCCTGTCCTCGCAGTTTCTGCAGTATTAAACAAAGAACCAAAAGAATGACATACAGAAAACCACTAAAATCTAACAATACACACATACACACATGTACATACCCCATCATACATGCATCCACACATACACACATGTACATACCCCATCATACATGCATACATACACACACATGCACATACCCCATCATACATGCATCCACACACATACACAGTGTTTCCCATACATTGACTTATTTGTGGCGGCCCACCACAATATAAATATTGACCACCACACAATGATTTTTCCAGGTTTTACTAAATTGTACTTAAATCTGGTTAGCATCATAACCACACTGTGCTAATTTGTTAAAAACTGTTGCATTCAAGTTAATTCTGCAAACCTACCACCACAAATAGAATTCAATTCTGTGGGAAACACTAATACATGTACATACCCCATTATACATGCATTCACTCACACACACATACACACATGTACATACCCCATCATACATGCACACACAAACACATACATGTACATACCCCATCATACATGCATCCACACACACACACACATGTACATACCCCATCATACATGCATCCACAATAGGGCTGGAATAAACGATTATTTTTTAAACGATTAATCTAGCGATTATTTTTTCGATGCATCGATTAATCTAACGAT
>NC_055970.1:5243692-5268692 GCF_018492685.1 Alosa sapidissima
TGAGTCAGCTTTGTGATTTTCTGTGATTGGTGTGAGAAAATCCACACTTTCCCTCCATTTCAACTGCCCTTAAAGGACATCTTCTGATCTTGGTGACAGCAAGGGTCACTACTTGTTGGTATGACGTCATGGCCACTGGAGGTGGTCCTCTCCCGGGAGGCGTCCAATGACAGCCGGCCACATCACTGATTGACGCAGTAGACGTCGCCGCTGGTGGGAAGGTGTCATACTGTTGCACAAGTGTGAGAATCAGATGCTGAGGTGGCAATCGGTATCGATACAAAACTTGAAGTTCTCAAATGTAGATGTACAAAAGGAAGAACTGAAATTGTGAAAATTCCTGTCAACCAGGTTAGTTCTCAATTGCTGTTACTACATATGTATTTCTCATGTTTCAGAAAAAATGGAAACGTTTTAATTTGCTTAGGTCTATGTATATTTTAATCTATGCTTTGTAGAGATGATCTTTTATAAAGCCTTTAATCTGTTTACAGTGCTGTAAACAAGCAGTTGGATCTCTGGATCTAAACTAGGGTCATGTGGTGTGAGCTGGATCCATATGCTCCTTTGATGTAAATAAATCAGCTTTTTCTGAGCACAGCGTTGTGGTTGTGGTCTTGTTTATGTGTCGTTTGATCTTGTGCAAGGAGATTGTAGTTGCATTTCAAAAACACCAAATTATCAGTTATAATTTTAGGGTTGTTTTAATTAGATTCCTTCTCCCAATAACAAAACAACATACAAACTGTTTATTTGTTAAGGACAGTGTGTATTATTCTAAGATACCATCAAGCTATAGTCATCTTTCCCTCAAAATGTGTCATAATACTCAAACACATTTTCTCTGAACTTCACCAATAATCAATTTCTAATCCGAGAAAAAAAATTGATTTGAAAACATTCTGCAGGTGACAGTCATGGTGATGGCTTACATTCGGTGAGTGATAGCTTTATATCGAGAGCTCTGAAAATGCCTAATACACTTGTTGTTTGGCAAAGGAGAGCAGGATTATCAGTAGAGAGACCACTGACACTAATCAGAGATGAAATTAAAAAAGCCCTTAAGTGTTTGTGAAGAGGCCACACTTTCCCTTTTCATTTTCACAGTTTCTGTTTTTCTTTTTTGAGATCACTGTTTGGTACCAGGTCATGGGTACAAACATGGCAGAGAAACTGTGTGTTCTAGTGCCCGGAAGAACCTTTAGGCCATTCATGGAACTGTATACGTTTCTATTCTCAGATTTCAACACTGGGTATTTATGGAGCACACACAACATTCACAACAACCTATACAACACTCAGATTAGTATATGCAGAAGTAGTCTTTTAGTTCTTGTCCAAAGGACTAGTCTTCAAATCTGTACTCATTGAATATAAATATTTCATACATAAAATGTAATTTGTCTGCTTGCAGTTACTAAACATACAACAGCTTCCTTAGACCACCAAATGGGATGGAATGCTTCAAACACAACAATATCTATAAATGGGACTCCATAACCCTGTATTCACTGAATCTAACAGAGTCTGATTCTTGTGAGTGAAACTGTGTTGCAGAAGCACAGTGTGATGATGGAAGGCACTCTTATAGTGGACACATACAGTAAGTCTCTGGATGATCTTAATAAACTTCACAAGAGTTAATGCACTGCCCCAAGAGTGTGCCCCCATGGCTGTTTCCATACACAGAGCATTAGCTGTGGACAATGTGTTTTTGACAAGTGGTGAAAGTAACATTGAAGAGAAAGTAGACAACCATGCCCAATCCTGATTTCCTATACAGTACTTGCATGTTTGTGAGTTTCTGTTGGATTCGGTCATGTCTAGATAGTATGTGTGTGTGTGTGCGGTGCGAGTTAACTATTCTCTGACACTTTTGTCCAGCCCTAGGCAAAAAGTTCTGAGCTCCAAACCACCTTTAATTGGACCTCTGTATAGAAACGTTGAACTTGTTTGGAGTAGTAAGTCACAGTTCAGCATGCTCAGTAAGCTCGTATGCTGTGCTGAGGCCAAAAAAAAGTAATCACACATTACTTCATTGATTCAGATGCAGCTATTGCTCTCACAATTTTACACTCCTTTATGGCTTTATTGACTGCTGATTCAGTACGTAAGTGCCACTGTCCTGTTCTTGTGATGGCTGCCCAATAAGACGTTTCGTCCCACCATTCCAATAGCATATGTTGTGGACAGACGCCTGGTGCGGTCAGACCAGTCAGATGGAGACAGGACAGAGGATGACGCGCTTCTCGAGGAGAACACTCAGGACCAGGAAGAGGAAGTAGAGCACGAACATGCTCAAGCCCAGGCGCTGGCTCATCTTCCAGCGGCACGCCGTGATGGAGATGATGACCAAGAGCAGCATGAGGAAGAGAAGCACGATGGCGCAGAAGAGGCCATTGCTGCTGACAGGTACCGCCTTGCCACCGTGAGACAGTGAGTACAGCAACCACGGCACGGGCAACCTGTATGGGCACAACACAACACGCCTCCGTATTATTAGTCGTCTAATATTAATAACTTGAGCTGACATGAGCCATAAAAATGTCTGGATCTGGTTGCACCTGAGGTGCATTCAAATTTGCAAAGGTAAGCATTCTCAAACGTTTTCAAATAGTCTCCCTAGAGTTTGCCGCAAACATTCTATTCCCTGGAGCAAACATGAACGCTGGACAAAGAGTTACAGTTGAAATTGAAAAACACTGAATGCTTACACAAATCAATTCAAATTCAACTATTCGCCTTGAGCATTTTCCTCTGTTCACAAAATTTGAATTGACCTCTAATGAGAGTGTGTGTGTGTGTGTGTGTGCGTGTGTGTGTGTGCGCGTGTGTGTGTGTGCGCGTGTGTGTATGTATGTGTGTATGCGTGCATGAGTGTTTTTCTTACCCCACTGTGATATCAAATATGTTGGAGCCCACAGAGCTGGACACAGCCATGTCCCCCAGGCCCTTGCGTGCCACAATCACACTGGTGATGAGGTCAGGGATGGAGGTGCCCGCTGCCAGGATGGTCAGTCCCATAATCTCTTCCGAGATGCCAATGGTCTCACCCACCTACAAGCCGGCGCACACACACAGACTCACATAAACAAATAGATAAACAAAAACAAGCATGAGTACTAACACACATGCATTCACTATGTACATTTTATTTGTGGTTTAATGATACAAGGATACAAGGAAGTTTATTGTCACATGCATATAGTTACTGGAAGTAAGAAATGCAGTGAAATGATGTCTGGTGTCAGCCTATTGGTGCATAAATGGGGGGGGTGTCAGCCTATTGGTGCATTAATGGGGGGGGGGGGGGGGGGGGGGGTGTCAGCCTATTGGTGCATTAATGGGTATTGGTGCATTAATGGGGGGGGGGGGGTGGGTGTCAGCCTATTGGTGCATTAATGGGGGGGGGGTGTCAGCCTATTGGTGCATAAATGGGGGGGGGGGGGGGGGGTGTCAGCCTATTGGTGCATAATGAAGATGTGCAGTTGAACGGTACACTGACCTGATGAGCCCACCACACCATGAGGTAAGAAAATGCACCAATCCACATGATGGAGCCCACAAACGTCCCAACAAAGTATTTCCTTGACGCCTACAGTATAAGCATACAGCGGCAGAGGGAAAGAAGTTACTGATATAGTTTGTATACTGTAATAGAAACTGACATGTCAGAAGGATAAATGTGCCTACTGCCTAGTGTGTGTGTGTGTGTGTGTGTGTGTGTATGTATGGGTGTGTGTGTGTGTGTGTGTGTGTGTGTGTCCTAGAGAGAACTAGAGAGCTTTCTTGAGAACGAGGGAAACAAGGTGTGCGTGCATGTGTGTGTGTGTGTGTGTGTGTGTATGCAGTGTGTGTATTTTATTCATGCTTTAGTGTATGGGTGTAGATCAATTGATGGGTCCCTTACCGGTCGGCGTACGTCAGGTATTGTCAGCCACAAGGGAAAGACTATGGGCAGCAGGAAGAGATAGGTGGCCTGCTTACGCTCCGTATCAGGCCAGTCTAACGAGAGGGGTTCATCTTTCTCTTCTTCATCATCCTCATTCTCCTCATCGTCATCATCGTCATCGTCATCATCATCATCACTGTCATCCTCATCATCATCACTGTCGTCTTCACTGTCTTCTGAACCACCATCCTCAGCCTCCTAAGTGAGATAACATATTCATTCAGGTACTAGTTAATGAAAAATGTATTTATTATTCCGTAGATGTTAGGTTTGATGGAAGTTACTGGGCAGGGCAGCCACTGGCACAGAAACATATAACAGTAATAGTGGGGTGGAAAGAGACTGCATTATCGGTAGCCTATTCAAATGTATTGAGTTAGATTTAGAAGAGGTAAACTTAGTTGAAGATGTAGTTTAAAATTACATTGATGAAGCATGCCGTATTCAAGACAGAATTTATAAACATTCTAAAAAATGATGGAAGTTTGAACATATAATTATGAAGGCGTAGACTGTAGAACTTGGTATTTAACACATATCTTTTTAAAAACGAAACCACACAGGAGATGTGGGGCAAGCAGTATCATCCCAACCACTGACAGGCCCCTAGTTTGATTCTGACCCACATTTCCTGATTCCACTCTCTCTTTCTCTCTCTTTTGAATTGACCTCATTTCCTGTCCATCTCTGCTGTCCTATCCGAATGAAGACAAAAAAGCCCCACCCAAAAATGGTATAGGTGTGTGTGTGTGTGTGTTTTGTGTGTGTGCGTGTGTTTGTGTGTGTGTGTGTGTGTGTGTGTGTGTTTTGTATGTGTGCGTGTGTTTTGTGTGTGTGCGTGTGTTTTGTGTGTGTGTGTTTTGTGTGTGTGTGTGTGTGTTTTGTATGTGTGCGTGTGTTTTGTGTGTGTGCGTGTGTGTGTGTGTGTGTTTTGTGTGTGTGCGTGTGTTTTGTGTGCGTGTGTTTTGTGTGTGTGTGTTTTGTGTGTGTGTGTGTGTGTGTGTGTGTGTGTTTTGTATGTGTGCGTGTGTTTTGTGTGTGTGCGTGTGTTTTGTGTGTGTGTGTGTGTGTGCACGTGCATGTGTGAAGGTGTTACCTTCTCTTTCTCTGCTCCTGTTCCCTCTTTCGTGCCCTCCTGTTTGGGTGGTTGGGAGGTGGATGGCTCAGGTGGTGGTGTCACCTGCACGGTGACAGAGCCCTGCTGGGTCTTTTGGCCACCTGGGCAAACAAAACATACATTCATTGTGTATCTAATCAGCTCACAGGGACAAATGGGACATCCCTTCAACACTTTATAAGCTATTTTCACTTGGTATTCTATCTGCGTTTTGTAAAAGATTGACAGAAAACTGTCAGGTCCTTCAGAAATACTAACAATAGAAAGGAAAAAACCCACGTCATCGTCCTGTCCCACTGTCTGTCTGCGTGTCTGTCTGTCTGTATGTTTGTCTGTCTATCTGTCTGTCTATCCGTCTCACTTGTCTACGTCACCTTATTGCGTTTCATGTGTTTTATGTTTCAATTCACGTGGTGCTATATGACACGGATTCCGGGGTCATATACATAAATGGTTGAGGTAGGACAATTGTATTTGCACTTGAAAAATATGTTACTTAAATAAAAATGAAGTTGTCCTCCGAAGAGGGGGGGTGGTGGTGGGCCAAAAAAAAAAAAAAAAAAGATATAACAGTGCATTGACAACCAGCAGTCTGACATTGATTTAGGTTTCTACACATTAACTGCTTCTGATTGTGAAGTGATTGATTTACGCACATGTCCAGCTTGTGTTGATAATTGTTGACATAGCTATTCAATCCTGACGCACATTCCTGACACTGATTGCCTCTACTTGCCCTCTAAGCCTGTAGTCTACTGATTAGAGTGGTATTATGGCTGTTTTCTCCTGTGGAACAAAACCGTCACTCTCTCTTTCTCTTCATATAAAATGAAGAGAGAGAGAGTGCATCTATGTGTGTTTGTATGTCACAGATAATGTGTATTTCTCTCTGTGTGTGTGTGTGTGTGTGTTGTGTGTATGTGTATGTGTGTGTGTGTGTGTGTGTGTTCATGCTAATCACAAAGCTGATGAGCTACTCTCAGTCTGCCAGACACTCGGGACGTGCGCAGAGAACCCTTCACCCTGAGGCAATTTCCCGTTTGCCACTCCACAGCCAAATTAGCATGTGTAGTGCCCCTGCCCCCCACACCAGAATAGCCCTGTGATTACAGGGGCAACACACACATGCACCGACACACACACACGCCACGCAAACAGCAAAAAGTCACGGATTTCTGCTCATCAATTCCTAGCACACAGCCGTGTCTTAGAATGTAAATATCAGGGAGGAAACCAAGCCCTTTAATTCAACGATTTGCAACAAACGGGTGGCTGAAAGAAGAAAATTCTTATATTAGATAGATAGATAGATAGATAGATAGATAGATAGATATTAAAAAAAGATCCTTCACTCCTGAAGATTAGCCATCTTGTGTTTACCTGAGAATATGCACATTTACAGATTAACAACCAAAAGGTGGTGATAAAATGGTGGTGGAAATAGCTTGGTATTAAGAAATATCAAATATAATGTTGAAATATAACTAGTATTTGCTTATCAAAACTGGCTGACATATAACTTAAATGTAACATCAGTTTCTACTACACTAGGTATTACAGGACAGTACAGAGAACATTTCAGATAGGATTTTTCTTAACCAGTTTTGGTAACCAAAAAAGCAAATCCTGTTGTGTATTGTTAGCAATTATGTTACAGTATAAAATCAGCAATACTTGAGACACATGGTATATTAATAATACACATTGTACATGGATAACATACTCTGCTTCATGTTGTTATGATGCCCTGAGATTTTGTATATTGTATATATTTATGCGGTACCACAGCCATTTGTCAATACTTGGTCTCATGTGGCTTGCCTATCCATGCAAATTGCATCAATCACTTCTCCCATAAGAGGGTTCATTTTGTAGTCCCATCATTACGCTCTGCAGCTGTTTCCTGAAGTCCTGAAGTCTCCTTCTGCTCTTCGTAATCTGCATAAGATGAGGGCTACCAACTTTAAAGGCTATCATGGCATGGCAGGAAGTGCCCCCTCGAGTTGAAATCACATTGTCAGCGTTCACAAATGGTCGGAATTTTTAATGGTTTTACTGTTACTGAGCTTCCCCTTCAGAATGGTCTCACAGACACTTTTCCAAATAGTGGCATGTGCTGCATAACTGTATAAACACAGGCTGTCAGTGCAGTTATATTCAGACTAATGGTCCAACTGTCTAATGTACAGAATAAAACGATAAAATGAGAAGGATAAAAGCCACTTTTACCTGTTTTTTCAGGCTTTTAAGCCCTGGTTGTCTAATGGATGATGAACCCCAATAATTGAATAAAATCACTAACACCCTCTGATAAAAAAAAGTCATTACCAGCTTAAAATACCTACATGTACACCGCCCACAGATGTCACAAGTGTTCAAAACTATAAAAAACACACATCTATTATGCACATGTGACCTGGTGTCACTCAACACACACAATCCCCATGATCACATGATGACACACCTTCATACACTCACTCAGCTTCCCCTTACCTTTGACCTTGGTTGAACTTGTTGGCCTAACTTCCCCATTAATCGCCATCACTAAGAGAAATTAGATTGATAGATTGTATTCCCCCATTTCACATAAAAATAATCGATCAAAAAATTGCTCCGACGAATAAAAAAGAGTTCCGCTTGGAAAGCAACAGAGAGACTGGGCAGGTGGAGCATGAAAATGAAGTGTGTAGCATGCATGTGTATTCACAGCATGCAGGGAGGCGGAATATGGAAAGCCAACGCATGCATGCCATGCAATGACCAAGTGCAAACCCAGCATCAGTGATAACCTGGGTCAGAGCTGACTGCAGTTACAGCAGCAACTGTAGTTTATATAACATGGAATCTAGACAACATGAGTGCTACTACCTGGATGATTATTGACTATTTAAGACATTCATTTAAATGACATTCATCAGCATGCGATTATAACCTGGGAGATTCTGAATGGCTGATGAATCTTGAGTTCCTGAACGGAGTCTTCCTTACCTCTCCTGTCTTTTCTGGAGGGAACTCTTAACTCACGGCCAAACATGGCCTCTGAGGAGAGAGATGCTCTGTAAATGTCTGGGCATTTACACTTACACTTATAATACACTTAGAATAAAAAAAAAATAATCATAATTTAAGGTTATGGGTTCTTATCATTCTGTGTATGTGTATGTGTATGTGTATGTGTATGTGTATGTGTATGCGTGTGTGTATGCGTGTGTGCATGTGTATGTGTATGATTAAGAGAGTTAGAGGCCTTTAAAAACAGAAATACAGACACAGTGTGTTTATGATAGGGCATTAGATAACGAGATTGTGCTATGGTGGGTGGCTGGCTCTCAGCCAGAGTTTATCAGCTCTATTAAAAGCTGATTAAGCCTCAGACACACTAACCAGTTGAAGGGACCAACCCTCAAGGACACAAAAGGTCAAATAAGACAGAACTGTGTCACAGGGTGTCGTGCCAAAAAAGAAACTGTAACCACATGCAACCATGCATACAGTACACTGAAATACACACAGACACACACATACACAAGAAAAAACTCCATAGAGATGGACAGACACATTGACACACTTGGGTCTTTACACGTCATACAAGCCTATAATCTGGATTGCTCTCAGTAGCTCATAGTGCAAGAGACTGGGGTAGATTGTACATCACCGCTCCTCCTCTGGGCCACCATCATAGACAGCCTTTTCCTGCCTCTATGAGTGTCCACCACTCTGGGGTAACAACACCGTACCAGTCTGCTCTTTGCCCCACCAAATGAGATAACACTTCAAGTTCTCAATAAACAAAATACAATACGGACTGAAAGGAACTACAAAATAGTGCGTCTGAGTCAACACTTCAAGATCGTGGAAATGTATGGATGTGTCTGTTATTATGCAAACAGCCCGTGTGTATACCTTCCAGAGGATGTAGGGTGTGTATCATCAACTGGTATATGGTGTTTCGCATAGTGCTGTTATGCAGTGATGCAGTACTTCCCCCACGCTGCAAAGCTGGCTTCACCTGGGTGGAGGGATGAGAAAAGAGAAACAGATGAATAGAGAAAGACAGAGAGGAAGAAATTACATCAAATTCAAGTTTTGGATGCATGCTGTGAAAATGAGGATATATAACAGTCCCTTCTCTACGGAACATTTAAGACCTGCTGGAAAGTTACTTATTTAGTTTAAAAGTAAACTAATCACAAACAGCCACTTAGTCTGCAATGTATACAGTATGCCATATAATACTAATATGTAATATATGATTCCATTTAATTTTTCACTGTGTACTTATTCACATATAGCACACAGGCAAATCCTTTACCTTCAGAGTGAGGCTCTCTCTTTGGGGTGGCTCGGGAGTTTTGACCTCTTCGACTGGAGGCTCACTCTCCTGCTGTTTGATAAAAATACATGAAGACAACTAGTGTAGTAGTCAGGGTCTCTAATGTACTTACACAATGGGATAGCGTTCAAAGTGGTCCTGTATACTGCTATTGTGTGACAGAATAACAACAACAAACTCTCATGGTCAAAAAACATACAAAAACATAAACATGCACAGCACATTTTTTTTTTACATTCATGGTATTGGCTATAAAAAAAAGTTACAACTCTCCTCAAATGATGTTGAACAATTGGTTTCAAGAGCATTCGCACACAATAAATATTCTACTACACTTCCACTTCACATTAATAGTAGCGCATCAGTCTTTACACCTGCGGCCTGTTCCTCTTGTCAACATCAAAGGACTCCTCCGCTCCCCTCCCCCTCCTGCCTGACCAGGTCAAGTGGCGTGATAAATACGCACGCAGAGGAATCATTTTGAATGTGACTAAACGTGTTCACGCACAGTGTTTCCCACAGAATTTAATTCTATTTGTGGTGGTAGGTTTGCAGAATTAACTTGAATGCAACAGTTTTTAACAAATTAGCGCAGCGTGGTTATGATGCTAACCAGATTTAAGCACAATTTAGTAAAACCTGGAAAAATCATTGTGTGGTGGTCAGTATTGATATTGTGGTGGGCCGCCACAAATAAGTCAATGTATGGGAAACACTGACACATACTCTGATGTTTCTGATGTCTCCAAATGAAAGGAGAGCAGACCCAGCATTGAGAAAACTCAGAATCTCTGTTCAGCATCACATATCACCTTATAAGGCTTTTCACAACCAATTTAGGTCTGACTCACTTTCTCTCCCTGCAGAGCCAGCATGGTCAGTGAAGGAAATCCTAAAAGACTTCCAATCTTTTTATGTATTCTCATACATAGCAATGTGTGTGTGTGTGTGTGGCTGGAGAGTGACTATTTGAGTGTACAATTTGGCTGTGTGTGTGGGGTGTGTGTATGTATGTGTGTGTGTGTGTGTGTGTGTGTGTGTGTGTGTGTATGTGTGTGTGTGTGTGTGTGTGTGTGTGCATCTGGCTGTGTGTGTGTGGCTGGAGAGTGACTATTTGAGTGTGTGTGTGTGTGTGTGTGTGGGGTGTGTGTATGTGTGTGTGTGTGTGTGTGTGTGTATGTATAAGTAAGTATAAGTATAGTATATATACTTTTTTGATCCCGTGAGGGAAATTTGGTCTCTGCATTTAACCCAATTGATGAATTAGTGAAACACAAACAGCACACAGTGAACACACAGTGAGGTGAAGCACACACTAATCCCGGCACAGTGAGCTGCCTGCTACAATGGCGGCGCTCGGGGAGCAGTGAGGGGTTAGGTGCCTTGCTCAAGGGCACTTCAGCCGTGGCCCACTGGTCGGGGCTCGAACCGGCAACCCTCCGGTTACAAGTCCAGAGTGCTAACCTGTGTGTGTGTGTGTGTGTGTGTGTGTGTGTGTGTGTGTGTGTGTGTGTGTGTGTGTGTGTGTGTGTGTGTGTGTGTGTGTGTGTGTGTGTGTGTGTGTGTGTGTGTGTGTGTGTGTGTGTGCATCTGGCTGTGTGTGTGTGGCTGGAGAGTGACTATGTGTATGTGTGTGTGTGTGTATGTGTGTGTGTGTGTGTGTGTGTGTGTGTATGCATCTGGCTGTGTGTGTGTGGCTGAAGAGTGACTATTTGAGTGTGTGTGTGTGTGTGGGGTGTGTGTGTGTGTGTGTGTGTGTGTGTGTGTGTGTGTGTGTGTGTGTGTGTGTGTGTGTGGGGTGTGTGTATGTGTGTGTGTGTGTGTGTGTGTGTGTGTACAGTAAGTGATAAGGCCAGATGGGGGGACAGGGAGGCTTACCTTCTCTGGCTCCTCCATGCCCATGGCGGTGACGATGCTCTGGTGCTTCCTGAGCTGCTCCATGAACATCAGCTCCAGCTCCGCATTGTGCTTCATGAACGTCACATACCCCACATAGGCTAGCAGCAGCAGGACGCTCTCCCACCAGTGGATCGTACTGTCCAGGAAGAAGACGATGAGCAGCAGCAGGCTGAGGATATAGAAGGACACGTCCCGGAAGAGCGGCCACCAGGTGAGGTGCAGCAGGGTGCGCGAGAACAGCGCGCACATGCCGATCACGAAGAGGATGTTGAAGACGGCCGAGCCCACGATGGTGCCGATGCCCACGTTGCTGTGCGAGATGAAGACGCCGATGAGCGAGGTGAAGAGCTCTGGTGCTGAGCCGCCCGCAGCCATGAAGGTGGCGCCGGCGACGTCGTCCGAGATCGCGAGCCGGTCGGTAATGACGCCCAATGCTGGCACAAAGAACTCATCGCACACGATGGCCAGCGCCACAAACATGTAGCTCATGCCCAGTATGTGGAGGATCACCCAGCCCCTTCGCCTGTCTTCCACTGTGAACAGGTCCTCGGGGTACTCGCCCTTCACGTGTGGGGCATCCCCTGGCGGAGCCAAAGGTGTGGTGGGGGCAGGGGTGGTGGTTACGGTGGGAGTGGGTGTGGTAGGTGGCATGGGCAGGGGCTCCACGTAGATGCACTGCCTGGTGATGTCCATGGTCCTGTTGGTGGACAGCGGGGGTGGCGCATCTATCCTCCTGGGATTGGATCGCCGCATCTCCCGGGAGAGGAAACGCTCCTCTCCATCTGCCGTTTCTTTTTCCAGGTGCCACGGGGAGAGCTGGTACACACAACACATCAGAAGACCAGACAGAAGACAAGCGGCCCTCCCCCACTTTAGTCTGTTTCTTGGCTTTGTGTACATTTTCCTGTTCTCTTCAGTTGTCAGATGGTTGATTCAAGGCTGTCAGATACAATATCCTGGAACAATGCAGATGACAAATGACAGAAGCACACTCGGTCCCTATGGCACGCGACCGGTGGCGCGAGCAAGCTCCGACTTTTGACGCATCCTCTACTCATCCTTCTCCTCGAGACCAACCTGTTGAACACGCAGCAGTGAAAACTTGTATGGAGGAGGACAATTCATTGTTAGGCACAGAGTATCGTCCTCTCATATGCACACGCACACAGCTGCATTGTCCCTCAATGTCGAAAGAGACTTGACGCAAGCACCTGTTGCTATGACTACTCGTTGCAATTACTTTGCCTCTCGGATGTCTATGTAGTCACGACGACTTCTTCGGTAAATATGACAGTACACTGTCGAACAATATGCGCCTCGAGTCGGAAATGAAATGCAGAGGCTTATCAATTATCCCTCCTGACTCGATTAATGCCAAGGTACAGATTATCAGGTCTGCCTCAGGTCATTGCCACATACCTTCATATGTGAACTATCAAAACAATATTTTAAAAGACGTGATAATTTGAAAATAGTCCGTTCCAGTCACATATTCTGACTGCGCATACCCTCTCAACATGTTTATCTTTTGACCTTTACTGGAATTGAAGAGATAGATATGCAGCAACCGTTTATTGTTACTTCGCATAGATTCAGGACAACAGCCCGTGCTAGTGCTGAAAACTGATCATTATTACCGTTTGTATGCTCCACGACTTCATTTGCTTGGCAAGTAATCTAACTGGTGCTTATAATAACCATTACATTTTTAAGAGGCTTACCTGTATGCGCGCATATATCACACACATTACTCATCCCTAGCGATGCGTTTATCACGAAAGACAAAGGCTAATCTAGCTTGCAAGAGGTAATTCACCATAAAAAAAACAACAATCAGCCTGCTTACAAGTTTAAGAGAAATGGGACATGTGCCGAAATACTTATTTAAATGTCATGTCAACTTCAATAAACTGGATGACAAACAAGTGATCATTGACACTAGACGGAGCACCTGCGCATACTGTAGCTCCAATACGCACGAGGACTCGCACTCCCTCTCGTGGTTCCCGCCATTCAGATCATGTAGTGTAGCTTACAAAAGCCTAACAAATAAAACATCATGAATGAATCATCAATTATACATTAAAGAGCCCAGCCACCACTAGCTCCCAAGCCTTAAAAAGGTACGTTTTGTTTAATCAATCACACTTATATCCAACACTCACTGCCAACCAATCGAAATCTGATCAGTGTTTTAAAAACAAATAGTCTCTGTGTGGAGAGGTTCAGTATTTTATTGTGCATATTTAACACATAGGCTATATGATTTCGTTTAGAAACCCAAGTTTAAACCACAGTTACAGTTTATTTTATGTGTTGTAATGGCAAAATAGTTTGTCGTTATTCTTAGACCGAAACAGCAGATTGATACATCAAGGCATAATCGGTGAGACAGATAAGAGCATATGAAAAAAGCTAAAACAGCTCAAGAAAGCTATTCTTTTAGAAAACATGGACATGACACAACTTAAACAAATTCAGCACATTCGTACCAACAGGACAGCGCACTTTTTTTTTATCAAACATGTACAAGTCTTAGCGCATCATAAACATTTCTGCTCCTCACAGGAAATAAAAATGTTAAGTGTACCTAGTGCAGTTTTTGCAGTGCTGTAAAATGTGGTCATATCTCCTTTATTCATCACAATAACCTGATCCTGTTTATTCTACCTGATGTAACCCCTCTGTAAAAAATACAAAATAAAAACAACAGAGGATGTTTTGGCCATATTGTAGGCTACAATAATACAGAAATGAGTGATGCATAGATATCCCACAAGCCTTCTCATACACCGAAACAACCATCGCAGAATCATTAGAACAGCATCTATATGTCCTGCCATGTCAGGACTTATTTGTAAGGCTGGCTTTCCATAATAGGATTGATCCTCACACTGGACTTACTCTCCACTATTCAGACAACCATGCTTGAAACCTGTCTGAAATCCTGATCTGGGAAACCAGCATGCATTAGGGTTACATGTGAGGTGTTCAATTCGTCGCTGGGCTGTCAGCAGTGGCAGTGGCGGCAGCCATGTCAGTCTCCTTCTTGCTGCCTTCTTTAGAGCTGCGGTTGAGGGTGCCGTTGATGGTGCTGTCGGAGGCCGGGAGCTGGAAGTGTTTGCGGGAGCCCAGCAGGGAGGAGTTGTTGACCAGGGTGAGCAGCAGCTGCCAGCGGAAGCGAGCCCTGCGGGCATTGGAGGCTTTGCTCTGCCGCTTCTCCTGTTGTGCCAGGGGGATACCCGACTGCATGGAGCACGCTGATGAGAAAGTTGGAGAGACCAGGCACTAGAGTGAGCCTCAATGCTAGTAAACGGCACAGTGCACACATTTGTGCACACAGTGCACACACATGTGGTTTGATAAAAAAGTAATAAGTAAATAAAGTAATGGCGGCTTAATTTGCTGACTTTATCTTTATAATATTTGGAATACTTAATTTACCCCAACCCAATTTGTATTTGTCTGTCAGTGGCATGTGTGCACGTGTGTGTGTGTGTGTGTGTGTGTGTGTGTGTGTGAATGATGTGTGTATGAGTGGTGTGTGTGTGTGTGTGTATGTGTGTGCGCGTGTGTGTGTGTGTGAATGTGAATGTGTGTGAGCGCACAAATGTCCATGTTTGTGTGAATGTGTGTGCGAGCATGCCCCTACAGTACCTTCTTCTGCATCTCGGATCCTTTGTCCGGCACTGCCCTCCTGACCAGCAGAGTGCAGCAGCAGCCCACAAAAGGCTTTCATCACTGGATGGGACTGGCCCACCTCCACCTTCAGGTAGTGGGTGTAACACCGGTAACCTGAGCACAAAGGGAGCACAGGGAGTAAGTAGAGTACATGATGCCACCACCATCAATACTCTTGAGGTACAGTAGCTGTTAATCTTATATTTGTGGCTTGTGAGTAAAGCTTAATTCTGAAAACACTAAGCAGTATTTCATTCACGTCACACAGACCTGGATCAAATTGCTCGGATCCACGGTTAAGTAGACTAATGTCCAGACGGCCCATGTGGATGATGTTATACAGTGCAGTGACAACCATCCTCAGGATTCCAATCACCACTCCCACCACAATGTTGAGCAGGAAAAGGAGGTAGGAGAGCAGGAACAGCCCCCCCCTGGTATTGAACACTGGGTTAGAGGGATGTCTGTACTGTTTCTTCTATCATGTCATAAGATACATTCGAATATTTTAAATAGTAGAACAGTCAGTTTCAGAAAATGTAATGTTTCAGATGGTCAGCTAATGGACAGCTAATGTTCCAGCAGAAAAGAAAAAAAAGAAAATAATTAAAGAAATGAGATAGAAGTGATTCAGTAACAACAATTGCTGAGGCTCTTGGTACATGAGACTTGTAATGAATATAGTAAAGTATATTACATTGTGTGTCTGACTGAAATGTAAAACAGTGCAGCAATGATAAGTGAAAGGTCCTCTGTTCTGACTAATACATTAACGTGGCAGCAGTACATGAGTGTATGTGTATGCGTATGCTCTTCTGTGGTGAGTCACTATACCTGTTTTCCAGATTCCTGGTTCCTGCATCCTTTTTGACAAAGGCGAGCTGGGCAGTGACATGCTGGACAGCCACGATTAGGAACAGCATCAACCACAGTGGCCTGTCAGGTGAACATAACAGGCCTCTTCTTAGTGCCGTTTGTAATGGCCAACAGGATTTATTACACTTGTAGCTCTACATTGCTTCTGTCTAAGGTCACTTTAAAATTGAAATTAAATGAACGTATAATTTACAATGATGTACAATATGAGCCTATTGTGCATACAGCCACTCAGTCACATGCATGTGTGTGGTTGTGTGTGTGTGTGTGTGTGTGTGTGTGTCTGTCTGTCTGTGTGTGTGTGTGTGTGTGTGTGTGTGTCTGCTCTATTGCACAGCGATTCACATTGATCATGATGCGTTATTGTGTTTGTGTTGAACTCACCAAAGCATGCCAAGAATCTGGAAGAACATGAGATTCTGCCCATACAGGATAGGGATAATGACCAGGAAGACCAAAACCAGGAACCCAAGGAAGAACATCAGCGTCTGGATGGCCATGGCTGTCAATCCAAACAGGACAGGTAAAATAGTAAACTCACAGGGGAGAGAAAAGTTATTGGACTTGTTTAATGTTTAGTTAACAGAAGTGATAAAAACGATAGAAGTAACCAAATAGAGAGGATGCTAGCCATCGTTTTGCAAAAATGGGGATAGTTAGGCAGATAGACACTGAAAGTACTGTACATCAAAGAAGTGTAGGAATTGGAGACTAGAGTTATTGGCCCAAACTAATATCCTGCTGACAAGTCAATTCTAGACTGATAAACCATACTTTACCTAGACACATGACCGCAGCCTGAGAGCCGGTGAAGCCCATCCAGCTAACAATGCCAAAGTGAGTGACGCGACTCTTCCTCCTGAGGTTGTACTCATTGTAGATGTGCCCCTTGTACAGCTCTTTCAGGTTGGCCCTACAAGAAGAGCATTCAACTTTCATTTGTAGTCTGGCTAGTATTAGAAGCTGCTAGCATGGGGGGTAGTGGGAGTTCAGTTCACTTCTTACAAGTACACAAGTCAAGTAACTAAAATGTACAAATTCACTTTAGACAACTTCACTGTAGACTGGTTTGTAGGATAGAGGTGGGTTACCTATGTAAGACCATGGACCGCATAAGCATCAGAAGAGACACCAGACCAGATAACGTTGCTGCACAGATGTAGCAAACTGCAACACAAAAGACCACAAAACAATGTATCAAAATGCAATATCCAGTCATAGCAGTAATATGTGTATTTATAATCTTGTAATCTATAGCGTTGTCACTATAATCTGCCTTCTCTACAGTATGTCTGTTCATGTTCTTGAACGAGAGTGAGAGTATTTTATTTTACTGTGTGAGTATGTGTTAGATTACAAATGGAGTTACATACTTTCTAGACACCAGGTGTAGTGGATGACAATTTTGACCACTTCCTGACGGTCTTCATGCAGAATGATGTTGAATCCCAGCAGAAGGAAAGCAATGTCCTCATTAATGCCTGCTCGCACAATGTGTAGGATTGGAATCACAGAGCAAATGAGCAGCAGCATTACCTACAGACACACCAAAGCAGACATTACATAGATGATTATATTCTGTACGTATTTATGTATTTTATGGATGGATGGATGGATGCATAGTTGGTCTTGTTGATATGAGATGATAAATGGAGATCATACAAGTTATGAATACATGGGTGGTGGTAGTGTAGTGGTTAAGGAGCTGGGTTAGCGTGCCTGAAAGTTGTTGGTTCAAATCCCGGCTTCCACGGTTGTGCCCTTGAGCAAGGCACTTAACCCCAAGTTGCTCCGGGGACAATGTAATCCCTTGCTAATATAGCTGACATATGTAAGTCACTTTGGTCAAAAAGTGTCTGCTAAATGTAATGCAGTGAATACATGGATAAGATGTAATCATCAACAATGCCCTTTAGAAAGACGGAGTAAATAGACACCCAAAATGCAGCGACGCAGGGAACGTTATCTGTGACCCTCATGCTGATGCATGTGAGACGTGCCAGTTTATAGGCATACTGTTCTGTATTAACTTGGCGAGGAGCATAAAGCTTGAAATGTTACATCGGTGAGGTTCGGATAATGTTTTGTCATGTTCCAACTTACCTGTAGCGTGGCACCTCTTATCTAAGTTTGGCAGTGTATTATGTTCAGCATGACAGAGTATTTCCTATCGCAACTGAAAGGTGTTGAAAGCATTACCTGGTACACTGCCATGAAGGACACAGCTCCAGAGACAGCCAGCTTCAGTGGTAATCGGAAAGCTGTAAACACCAAGCCCAGGTATAGAGCCAGGTTACTCAATTCAGCACATAAGCAATCCAAACACCTCATGCTGCTACAGGCTGAGGGCAGTCTTTCCTTTGTTTTTCTAAATAAAGGCTTCTGAGATCTGAGGTTTGCTGCTGTCTTGGCAAAGTGTGAAGCTCGGGTGTCTAAGGTTCAAGTCCAAAGCTGATTTCAAGTCATACATTTAGGATTGCAGCTCTCTTCCACATCTATTGACAAATAAGGTGCAGTAATTTTATCTGAACTTAAAATAATAGGTTGCTATACTGGCAGTATTCCATTTACCTTTCTCAGGTGTGTATATGTATGACTTAATTGTATCAGAGATCCTGTCTGCCAGAGGGGCTTTGTCTTTGCCTGCAGGGCTATAACAAAACACAACAGTGTGATTCAAATGCAGTATACTTAATAATTATTAAATTTAATAGTTTGTAATAATGTTTATATTTTAGTTTATCTAACCTAGCTTTTGTTTTATGAAATGGATATGTTCTTCACCTTGTTTTGGCAGGACGTTTCTTAAGGAGGGACTTGACATATTCTTTGTAATAGTCATGGTTTAAATCCTAAAAAGGTATAAAGCAGTAAGGTATATGTTGTTAGTAAATCATTTAAAAAATAATTGACAAAAACACAAAACAGGGAAAAAGTGACAGAGAGAGAGAAAGAAAGAGAGAGGGAGAGAGAGCAGAATGGTCAGTGAAAGAATGACGGGATCACTGAGGTCCTCCCACAGGTTGTGTAACAGTATAATTCATCCCTCCTTCATGAAACATAATCACCACATTGTTGTTGCATTTTTTTTCTAACAGATGGGAAAAGCAGCAGTTTCCCTTAGTCCGAGCACTGACGTCTCTTAAACCAATTATGTAAAGCTGCTTATTATAAGCAGTGTAGAGGTATGTTTGCTAAAGGGAGTTCATATTCTACCAGTAGCTGTGCTGATCTAGCACAAGATCTGCACAAACTCAACACACAAACAAATCAAAAGTAGATGTAGATTTGCTGTTCAATTGTTAAGATCCTTGAAGTTGACAAAACAAAATGGTCAAATCAAATCAAATGACAAGAGCAATACTAGAAAAATAATGGCAATATGTGTATGAAGAATATACAAGAATGTACACACTCTTGCATCAGATACACACACAATCACACACCTCGCTGGATTTGGGGTCACTCTTTGATCCCTTTAGGAGAAGCAGAGGATACTGAAGACCAAGGAAGGCAAAACAGACCATCTGAGGAAGGCTGTTCAGCAGAGCATAGTACTTATACATCTGTAGGGCAACGAAGGAAGAGAAAGAGAATTCAAATGTTTAAGAAAAAGTGAGAACATTTGAATGCTTCAGTGAAAAAATATATAACGTCCGCAACCAGGCTTGGAATTTCACCATTCTGGGGGCAAGGCCACTTGGCCTTCAGTTGAAGATCCCAAGCACACACCATAATGAATACACCCCATTACCTACACCCTATCACATATCATCTGTGTAGCAGATGATAACAAAATGCTGCTAAATGAATACATGTAAATGTAAAATGAGATACTTAGTAAATCAGGGCTTTGAAGCAGCATTGTGTTACCCTGGCTGCAAAATTTGCTGCCGCTAGGGTGCGTCTAGATTTCTAGGCTAGTATTATGTCTTATTCTAAATCATGCAAGCTGCCTACATGAAAAGTATGTACAAGTCTTGCAAACACCCCCATTGGTACTGATTGAAATACTGTGCTAACGGAACGTTTTGCTATGACTCGCATGGGTTCGACAAAAACCACAAAACTACATAGGCTGGTAAAATCAGGTGTGTTTTTCTGTCCTTCACACAACCATACAATCTAAACTAATCTAAAGATGATACCAAAGACCTTGAGTCCTCAAATACACCTCAAAACTGTGTTGCATTGTTGAATAATTTTACTTTAATATATGACAACCTTGAAGGAGACCTTAATGGACGAATGATTTATAGGCCTACTTTGAATCATAAAGATACAGTACAGTACATGTGCCCTTTCTGTGACTTATAGCTGGCTAGTCACCAAATAAGCATATGAGATGTGTTGAGATGTGTCTTGTGTCTCACCTCTGGGGTCTTGGGGCAGTCAGACTTCTGCCAGCAGAGAATGGCCAAGTGTGTCCAGGAGAGCACGCTGCCCAGCACATAGCCCAGCTTACTGCGCAGGGTCCCACACACCAGCAGTGGGTAGTAGAGAAGTGGAAAGTAGAAAATCGACAGAATCTTCCACAATTCTGGAGCACAAATGGGAGAGACAGGAAGAGTGAGAAGCCACAGGCAAATAAATCAACACACAGATGACTGGATACACTACATTTTGGTTTATTCTTTAGTTCCATTTCAATTCTTGTATAGATCAGCATTGATGGAATGAAATGTGTCTGTTTTCTCTGACCTTTGAGGGCAGGTGTTTCATCTTTGGTGAGCGGCAGAGGGACAGGATGAATGACCAACACGCACAGCTTGCAGAAGAGGAGTGTGAAGACTGCAATGGCCAGGCCCCTGTTTTGTGTGTGGTCCAGGAAGTTTACTGGACTGTAGGGAATTGAAGAACAGTGTGGGATAAGTATGTGCCACAGGCACAGCCAATATGTTTGTTCATTGCCCCATATCAGGAACATGGCTATACAGTCTGCATGTTCTTACGGCATACTTCTTATACAGTACAATGCAAGAATTGCACACATGCACTGCATTCGGCAATGAAGTTTAATCCGATCTAATCTAATTTAAATTTAATCTGATTATGGCACCATATAAAATCACCAAGGACATATAAAGTATTTAAAGAGTAGCTCACACAAAATACTTTATTGCCTATATATAGCTGCTGACTCCAGATGTGTTGACACTGAGCCTTGGTAACATCCCAGGGAAAGCACCATTCTTGAGTCATGAGCAATTCTGGCAGTCACTTACTTGAAGATGCTGGGAGATCCCCTCTGGAAGCTCTGGCACATTCTCTTACTGCGGGTGGCCACAGCTAAGACCAGCATCACAACCAGCTATAACACACGTGCACACGTGAGCAGGCTCATTTGTACATAGACATGCACACAAAATGCACACACATTCCAGGGTTTCTGTTAGCCAGTAATTATAGTTGTATGCTTGGTCAAACTGATTAGAATTGACTAATTGAAAATGTGTCTGTAGTAGTGTAACAGTATTCATACAAAACATAGAAATAATCCATAATCAAGACTTAGGTTTTAACCAAGGCTTTATTGATTGATTGATTAATTACAAAAGCCGACTGCTTCTTAGACCTATTATACAGCATGGGAAAAAAGCAGACTGCTTCTTAGACGCCGACTGCTTCTTAGACCTATTATACAGCATGGGAAAAAGCCGACTGCTTCTTAGACCTGTTATACAGCATGGGAAAAAGCCGACTGCTTATTAGACCTGTTATACAGCATGGGAAAAAGCCGACTGCTTCTTAGACCTATTATACAGCATGGGAAAAAGCCGACTGCTTCTTAGACCTGTTATACAGCATGGGGAAAAGATGCATTTCAGTTACGTCAAGCTCTGTTAAGCTTCAGTCTGAGCTTTACCCTCCAAAGCCACAAACAGAATAAATTAATGAAAATAAAATCTAAACTGAATGTCCACCCCAGCAGTCTGTCAACTATTAAACTGTTTTGAGGACGTTGTCTTTTTGATGAGGTCTTTTGTCAGCCGAGGCATGCTATAGACTACATTATTTACCAGCCTATATGAAGTTATTGAATTCACTCATTAGCACATGTACCGGTAAGTATATTATTCCGCTAAAATGATTTCTTCCTGGACAGGGGGCTGACAGGGAAAAACCTAGCAGAAACCCTGGCAAATTTACAGTGGGAAAGGAGACAAACATGTTTACATGTTAGACACATTATGCACACAGAGTTACACAAAACAAAGTGTGAATTGAAGGACCTTCAGCCGGTTGGAGATCTTTGTGAATAATCTGTAGACTGCTAATAGAAACACAATCTCCCAGGACCTTAATCTCAGTCTCATGAGTGAATATATGATTGATGCATTCCCAGAGCCAGGGGAGGTTACCCTATGACCTTGAAAGTGTAACATTAGTCCTCAAATGTCAGTTTAAGTTTAGAATGCTCTACAATTCAAAGAGCACAGGGCTCTCACAACAAGCTATACTTACAAGCAATACTGAAAAGCAACATTGTGTTTCTCAGAAAATTATTCAATTAGCATACACTTGTTTCTGTAGAGGGTTGGATTATAATGGGTGAAATTGCCTGTATTTGTTATGTTAAGTGGATGCATGTATCTATAAATAACCTTTCCATGTTGTTACACAATGTTATTTGAGTTCACTGCTTCACGTGTTTACTGGACTGCATACAGTAATACTGCCTAATCAGCCAAGGAATTTGAAGTGTAGTGTGTTAACTTTTTATGCAAATAGAATATTCATGTGAAACAAGCTTATGCTATTTTATTACATCACTGATGACTGCAACTTAATACATTTCTTGCTTTCAGATTGAGAATGTTCATGATGTCTTTGTTAAGGAAGTCAAATTTATAAGAGACAAATGAATGCCACTGTAAATGAAGGCCACTGTATCATGATGGTAAATCTAACAAGAGGTTCATCTGGCAAGTTGCTGTTTTACTTTGTGTATAAAGCACTAAAGTGGCCCATAGCTATACTCACTGATATGGCTGCGATGCATATGTGGAAGAGCTGATCGTCGGCTGTTGGGTCACATGGTGGAACCACTCTGGAGGTGACACAAGATTTGGATGAGTTTGAGCTGCATTTGTGCAAGGTTCTTTGCAAGGCTCTTACACAAAGAGGCTTTTCAAGAACAGAGAGTCTAAAGTGTAGAGAGCTCGAATTTGTTCAGAATTGAATGGACACTCATCAATTGATCAATTTGATAGGCATAATAAGTCATCTAAAGGTTTATGTTATGTCTGGTGGGCACATATACATCAAAAACTATTTTATTACAAACTACAAATACTGCCTCATAAACTTTAACACAATAAAATACAAAATACTGATGTAAAAATGTATTTCATTAAAATACAAGAATTAGTAATTTGAAAATACAAAAATACCCACACAATAATCATGCACCAACTTTTAAAAGAAACTGCAAGGCATATTATTGAAAACATATCCCCAATGAGACTTAAACTGCTACCATGTTGTTAGTCGCTTTGGTTAAAAATGTGTCAGCCAAATGTAATGTAATGTAATGGAGACAAGAAATACTATTTTCTTATTGGCTGGCAGGGGGCTATTAATTCTGTACATTGGCGCTCCTATGAAGTAAATCTGGTAAAAAAAAAAGTAAAAATGTCACCTCATATCAATGTAAACGATGATTGAACTGACAACAAGCAGGCTTTGCAACAGTGAAATAAACTGTAACAAGGAAAACTATATCCTCCATCATTTTCCATAACCAATGAAAGGAGTACAGCAAATTGGTCGGCCTTTTTTTAAACTGAACTGCATTTCCCTTTTTGTGCTATAAATGCATGCATATTGCCTACATACATGACTGGCAACATGGGGGACAAACAGAGTAACATCATGTAAGGTATTAATTAACTTGGTGCTCCACTCTTCTCTTACATAAATCGTCATGTCAAATCCATTACGTGGTTATTAATACTGTCCTGTAGTGAGAATGAGCATCAGCTATTAGGGACTCAAGGTCATGGGGTCCATGTCCTAATGTTCTCCCTGTGGTGATCCCTACTATGACGATCTATGGTCTTTTGGCCCCCCACCATTGACTTCAAGGCAGCGCTGCCAGAAGGCGCTAAATTTATTCAAGGGTTAAGAATAGGTGCCTTGAAGTCGACGGTGGGTGCCCAAAAGACCATCGAGCGACTATGATAAGCATGGTCTATTGTCATGGTTATAGGTAGTATATTGAACTGAGTGATGAAATTTGCCTTATTGGAGAAAAATATGACAGATTTATGTATTTCTAATACTCTAAATACAATCCCTAAAAGTATTTTGTTACAAACTACATTAGATTTTTTTCCAATCCTGCAAAATACAAATGACAAAATACGCTAAATAGTTGTTAAATTTGCAAATAATTATGTTTAAGCATCAGTTCTGACAAATAAATATTTATCTAACAAATATTTTTTTTTATTTTAACAACATCAAACACTTACTTTGGATACTAAACAAATGAACCTTACATGAATAATTTCCACACCTCTTTTATGTGAAGATGTCCTGCATATGCTAATGTAAGTTACAAAAGAAACAGGGTGCTCTACAAATGACTATAGTTTCATCTAGAGAGTTAACCTGACTCCAACACCAATGATACATTCAGATGTAGGTAAAGTGTATATGTACTTACTCCACGGGTGTCTTGGTGGGTTCTAAATTGTCCGAGTACCAGTCCGAGTAGTCATAGTAGTCATAGGGTTCCGGCTCGCTGCCATTCATCCTGACTCTTCTTCGTCAGTGGGTCTGCAGGCCTTGAGCAGTCAGAGGAGGGGAGAGGATGGAGATGCCTCTGTCCGTGGCAGTGCACTGCCTAGCCTGACCGTGTGTGAGAGAGAATGGTTGAGCATATAGGTGGTCCACCCTTCTGTGTTTGAGAGTATGTGTTTGTGTGTGTGTGTGCCAAATCAGAGAGAGAGAGAGAGGGATAGGAAAGTAAAATGTTTTCAAATGTGAATGTGTGTGCAGTGCATGTGCAGAGAAGCTTTTGTGTGAGTGTTGTGTGTGGGTGGGTGTTAGTTGTTTACAAAAGTCTCAGTTTATTGCAACTCCGCCAGATTAACAACGCTGCCAGATTAACAACTCCGCCAGAGACTGGTCTGCA
>NC_055970.1:5271192-5276192 GCF_018492685.1 Alosa sapidissima
GAGCATTTAAAATCCGGTTCCCATAGGTTTTTGCCTAGAAATCGATATTTTTAGACCAGGAAGAGAGTGGTATCTGGCAGGCTTTGAAGCTAAATTATTTGATTAACGTATACTATGTGTGGAGAGCATTCACTCACCATCTTTATCTCATTTATGACGTAGGTGTCATTTAGAGGCTTTTGCATCTGAACCCTTCGTATGTTGATTCAACATCCTTTTGCTATCTGGGTCAGTGCAGGTAGATGGTGACATATTTTTGGGCTGCATCTGGAGGGATGTAGCATGGTTCCAGCTGTGGTGGCTGGATTCTGGAAGCGTGGCCTGGTTAGAGAACCCCACACTGTAAAATGGTAATGGGAACAATGGAATAACTGGGATTTTTAATGCACACAGCAAAGCTGTAAATCAATAACTTGCATGATAAAGAAACACAGTTGCATATTTTATAAGTAGCTAAAAATGTTTTTGCTTTTTTTGTCAGCGACCACCTTAATGTACCCCTGTAGATGTCTCCGCAATGTGGTGTCTGCAGGGTACTTGGGTAATTGAATAAAACTATTAGACATTTTTAGCATTTTTCTGGTTCTGAAAAGTGATCAAGCAACAAAATTCACCTGACTTCTACTGACACGAATAGCCTATGTTTTGTCTCTTCCAATTTCATTAGCTAAAGTGCACTCTTTGTCGACAATCGGGACCTGGAAAATAAGATCACAACACCCACTTCCCGTTTACCTTCCAAAGGTAACCAAGTGGGAACGTGTCTGGCTCATGCACATGGTGAAAAAGATTTAGAGCTCAGCTGGGATATTCAATTCAGCTGTCGTGATTTATGAATACACACCAAACCTTCAAGGACAATCTTCAAAGACTATAACTTTTGTTTGTGGTCAAGTTATTATTCATAACGTGTGTCACACTTATTGTCCCCCATGATGTCAAATATCACTACAGTATGTACATGTTTGGCATAGCTCATGCAAAAGATTATTGTCCACCACTTCAAGTGCATAAATAATTTACATATGTTTTGTGTTCACATCACAGGTAGGTATTGCACAGTGTTTTACAGATGGGAATACACAGTATTGATCCTCAAATCAGTCTAGCATGCACCAACTCTTCAAGAGAAAGAGGTTTGAAAAGTAAAAAAAAAGTCCCCCAGTCTGTTTCATGGTAGTGAAGGGGTTAAAGGCAGAGAAGGTCAAAGCTGCTGCATATCCCTAAGACGATGTTTTAGTAAAATATAACTTTGGCTGTCATATAGTCATATAAAATCACAGCAGCTGACCTTATACATAGGGGGCATTATGATGAGTGGGCATACTGTACTCTAGACATGATTTTTTTTTTTTTTTAACAGCCACAATATTCATAAATAATTCAACATGCTTACTAATTGTCTATAACAAACTTTGGTTACTGGACTAGACATTTCAAATAATTTACAATTTTAAAGAATACATATAAAAAGCAGGACAAACAAGCAAAGAAAAATAGGTCCTGGATCCAAAGGGATCTTTAAAGTGTAAACAGAAATTCATTTAAACCTACAAAATGTCAATCTTATAGACACAACAGTGAAGGGAGTAAGAAGTGTCTTGATTTCGAAATATGGCGCAGGAATATAGAGATACATTCCCATTTTCTTTAATTCAGAGTTTCTAGGATATTTCACTGAAGCTCGTCATGACACCATGTTCTACACATTTATAATATTCACTCATATCAACTGCAAAAAATGTCAACTTATTATTTAGTACAAAACCTGCTCCTTGTTGAACTTCATTAATTCACAAAATATACAAGTCTGCTATTCCCTTGAGTATCGATGAATTCAGATGTTACACTCATCATCATCATTGCTCCGGTCATAAAACAGCTGTTCACAATGATTTGAATGTTCTTCTTCAAAGAATGGGTCTTACATTTACTCCTCAAGGTTCAGCGTGCTTAGAGAAAGAAAAAACTCAAAAGGAAAAAGTAGTCTGGCCGGAAACCATTGCCCACTCCTGGATGCTGAAGAAGACCAGTAAACTCTTTGTGACTCAGACGCCACTATTCTCTATAGCAAGGAGCTGGAGGGACTTCCATGGGTGGGGGGGCTGGAGCGCATGGGCAGCAGGTCGTAGTGACCCAGGATGTGGCTGTTCCGAGGGAGATCGTACGGATTTTGGAAAATTCCCGAGCTGATACCTCCAGATGAGGGCAAGATGCTCACAGTGGGCTCTGACAGAAAGAGAAGAGAAGAGAAGACAAATGAGCTGAAGGGTGCCAGATATACAGTAGCAGCTACATTTGATATTCTTTTTGATGCACATTTGGGCACACAGGAGACGAGTATTACAAGCTAGTGTTGGAGGAGAAAGTCCCAACATGCTGTCCAGGGAACAGGGGTAAAACAAAACAAAGCAAAAGTTGTCAGTATTTGATTTGAACTGACCGACATCGTAGACGTTTCTGTTGGTGGTGATGGTTGCAGCAGCGGCAGCAGCGGCGGCGGCGGCCATGTTTGCACAGCATGGCTGCTGGTGATGGGCGGGCGACTTCATCTCCACATAGCTGCTCTCCGAGTGTTTGCATGGCGGCTCTGAGATGGTGGCGTATGGACTCTCACTGCTGAGGGAACACGTGCTCGACACCGAGCTCTTCATATAATCTATCAAAGAAAAAATTAAATAGAAATTAGATGCCGAGAACAAGATTCTATATGTTTTATCTTCATTAGTCATGTATAGGTATTCACCTTTCTGCTAAAATCACTGTTTTATGATTTATGTATAGACTGCTCAGACTTCTGAATCTCTCTCTCATTCACTCTCTCTCTCACACACACACACACGCACACACACACACACACACACACACACACACACACACACACACACACACACACACACACACACACACACACACACATGAATATACAGAAATACTGCATGATAGATTAAACAGTCAGCATATCCATACTCATGTTCTGAGTACAGATTTTTTCCATCAAGCACATGATGGAAAAACATGACATTTGAGTCTGTTAGTAAAAGTTTAGAGACCAACAAGCAGGAGAGAGCAGGGGAAACCAGAGTGCAAGAGCAAGAGACCCGTCAATACACACACACACACACACACACACACACACACACACTTACACACACACACACACACACACACACACAAATGGCAAAGGAACAGACAGGATGACACAAGGGGCCACACCTGTGGAGAGATACACACACATAATTGATAAGAGAATTGACAAGCATCATAACATCAGGGCAGACGATTTACAACACATTTTACAGACATAAACTGGACAATATTAAGGAAAATAACACCATTTATTTGTTTGTTTGCTTTTTCATTGCTTGTTTGTAGTTTGGTTTGTTAGCAGTATAACACACACACACACACATACACACACACACACACACACACACACACACACACACACACACACACACAAATACTGGCCTGATTATCATGACACTTGCAATATAAAGTACAATATAATAAACCAGTACATTTTTGAAAAAGAGGGAAACCTACAGTAGTTTGTACAGGTGCCCCATGAATGCTGCATCTGGCAACATTCGCTAAAGTAAAACTGTGTGAGTCAGAAGCACGCCAAAATGTAATGGGCTCTTGACCCATGTTTCACCTTTCCAAGATTTATCAACATCCTGCCAGGAGTTTCAAGGTAAAACAAATAAACAAACCAGCAAACAAACAAGTAGACGTGGGTGAAAACATAACCTCATTGGTGGAGGTAATACCGGTACATATTATTTTTGCGACTACTGTATATTATATTAATTATTTTTTTGATTTTTAATCAGATTGATGCATAAAGAAGGCTTGTATTGAAACATGTATTAATTGATGATATATCTGGCAATGTCAGGCAACTCAGCATGTACCATCTAATACTGGCTGTGTTCCAATTCCTGATATTAATGCACAAGTGGTATTGTAAGTACAGAGGTATGCGAATTGGAACACAGTCAATGTCTACCTGCTGAAGTCATAATAAGATTATATCATATGAATTATATTATTTTGGTATATTAATAACAAATTGAATCCTTCAAAGATTCAGTGCAATAGGCTTATACAGTAAAGGTGCTGTACAAAAAAAGTATTAAAGTGGACAGAGATCTCTGCCTTGGCAGACATATTTCCTCATTCCTAGGCTCAACCCTCTTCAGGGCCATACACACACACACACACACACACACACACACACACACACACACACACACACACACACACACACACAAGAATTACAGAATTGACTTTCTAATATCTAATAACATATATTATTAATAGACATATCTTTGTACGCTTTAAATAATATATTTTGAGTTAGAAAGCCTTACGATTGTTCAATTAGTAATATGTGTTAAATGTTTTAGAATAACATGGTGGTGGTGCTGAGTAAAAAAAAATGACTGGCCATGAATATGTCTTTGAACATTTTGTTTTGGTTACCTTGACTACTTTAAAGCTGAGTCATATCTACCCTACCTACCCGTCTGACTTATGAAAGCTAACCAAGATTCACTGTAGAATCAAACGTAATTTTCAGGACCACATGTATAAGATCTCCGCCAATGTTGTTGATTAAAAAAATATTTACACACTTTCTTCTTTTCTCAGTCTTTCACTTTGGTGCAGAGCACATGGTTGTTAGTGAGCGCATTAGTGAGGGTTAGACTTGCAGGATAGTGAGAGGTGGGTAACAGTGCACAGGTGGGAGGGCTAGAGAGGGCGCTGCAGTTCAGGAGCAGAGCTGTACTCTACCTCTGTAATACTGTTCTACAAAGAAAGAGCTGTACCGCCGGTCCACGTAGTACACTCCTACAGGGAAGACAGACACAACGAATGGTCAGCTAAGCTTACACCAAGACAAGTACTTCATCACAACGTGTGTGTGTGTGTGTGTGTGGGGGGGGGGTTATCATGTCTCAATCTAAAGGAAGGCATCCTGTTCTGATGACAAG
>NC_055970.1:5283692-5381192 GCF_018492685.1 Alosa sapidissima
CCTTATTGCTTAGTTGTGTTTTTTATATTATATACTTTTAATTACTTTCTGCTGTTAGTGAATGTGTGTGTGTGTTGTCTGTATGCTACTGTGACCTTGAATTTCCCCTGGGGATCAATAAAGTATCTATCTATCTATCTATCTAGAGATGCTTGCCCTGTGCTCCTCAGCTGCCTTTGCCTCCTCTCCGTCAGTGTGTGTGTGTGTGAGTGCGTGTATGTCTCAGTCTGTGTGTGTGTGTGTGTGTGTGGGGGGGGGGGGGGGGGGATCTTTACTACGGAGAGCCACTACTTTTTTATTTAACAGATGAAAATACAGCAATATAAAATCAATGTTCATGTATTATCTACCCAAAAAGTGATTCAAGCTTCTGAATAAATAATAAGCAGAAGATATAAATCAAGGGAGCTGAATAAAAGTTTTGGTAACGCTTTAGAATAGCATGTGCTTATTAGGTATTAACAGTGCATAATAAGCAGTTAACAATTCATTACTAACAGTTAGTTAACTGTTGTTATCCTTTAATAACATTAACTAACGTTTAACATGCAGCTTGTAAGTGTTAATAAGCAGCCTTTTTAATGCTTGTTAATGGTGTATAAGACAAAGAGGTGGATAACTAATACGCTTATAGACCCTTTCAACAATAAAAACAAAAACAATGCTTTAACGTTCTATTTGGTTCCCAATCTACTTCCTCTGCATTAAGATAACATATGGAATGTTAAAACGGAAGGCTTGTGGGGCCAACTATGATGCTGATAATGGAACTCTCTTGAAAGGGTCTATAAGACCTTTTTTATTTATTTGTAGTAAATTTTGCAGCCCCCCAATCTAAAGCGAGGACCATGTAGCCTATAGTTACACAAGCCCAACCTTCTATCTCTACTGCATCTATCTATCTAGCTTGGTTTAGCTGTGCAAAATCCAGAGAGACATAATGACCAATTTATTGGTAATATTCCACAAGTCTCCCATTGACATTGATGTAGCAACAGACCACGAATGTTCGCCTCTGTTCAAGGCAAACTGAAACATGTTTCAAATCGATCGTGAACGTTGAACGCACCCACTTGTCGTCTTTAACCCTCGGTTGCTAGGTAACCAAACTATATAGACCCTTTCTACAATAAAAACAACTCTTCAAGAGAGTTCCATTATCAGCATCATAGTTGGCCCCTCAAGGCTTCCGTTTTAACATTCCATATGTTATCTTAATGCAGAGGAAGCAGATTGGGAACCAAATAGAATGTTCAAGCATTGTTTTTGTTTTTATTGTTGAAAGGTCTATACAAAGCTGGCATAATATCTTTAGACTGCTGACAAACAGACTGTTTTATGCGTTCACTGAACAAAGATTATGGAAGTTCAACACCACTTTTCCATCAGAAACATATTTGTAAAAGGCATAACTGGTATGATTTAGAACATTAACATAATATAGAATCAAGATGATCATCACTGCTATAGACAGGAACGTGGCTCAGTCAGTAGCAGTTCACTCTTTGATACAGGAGACCGGGGTTCAATTCCTGCTTGTTGCAGCAATTTTGCAGGTGCATTGCTCACAGCTTAAGCGAGCTAGATAGACAGATACAGTAGATATATAGAAATAGAAGGTTGGGCTTGTAGAATGCTTTAGGGGGCTGCAAACGATTGGGGGGCTGCAAAATTTACTACAAATAGGTAAGAAAGGTCTTAGTTATCCACCTCTTTGTCTTATATACACCAAGCTGCTTGTTAACATTTACATGCTGCATGTTAACTGTTAACAAATATGCTTGCAAGTAAATTAAAAGGCTGCTTATTAACACTTACAAGCGGCATGTTAACCGTTAGTTAATGTTATTAAAGAATAACAACAGTTAACTAACTGTTAGTAATGAATTGTTAACTGCTTTTCATACACTGTTAATACCTAATAAACACATGTAAAGCGTTCTAAAGCATTACCAAAGTTTTGTGCATAGAATAGTTAATGCGACTGCAGATTTTTACCACTATAACTGGAAACTGAATAATGCAAGTCTTGTCTTTATGAAATGTTGTTTCATTCAGCCATCCACTGTTTCGGTGCAAACAGAATCAATATTAGAGTAAAACTCCTGCTTATCTCAGAGTTATAAATTTGGAAGCTCACTTTGAAAATGCCCTCGTCGATCTGAAGCGTAGGTGTTTGTTTTTCATTTACAGTCAACATTCCTGCACCCTTCCTTCTGATTTGCTACTGATATGGCATTCTTCTATGTTCCAAATCATCTTACCAGTTGCTATAGCATCAAAGACCCTTAAAATAGTGAGTGAAAATTACTAAAATGGTCCTCCTCAGACTCTGCTGTTGTCATAGCTATGGGTTTCATAATTGGTGTTAACAACACAAATGATCAGACAGAGCATTCACAGAAATATTCAGACCTTTGTTGATGACCAAATCTAGTGTATGACACAGTGTCAGATCAATTATGTCAAATATTGCAATTAGTTATTTAGAAGTGGTACCATTAGGAACACTAAAATCTTCACATAGCCCCAAATTAAATAATTAAATATGGAGAAATTATTGACATCTCAGAAAATTCATCAATAACATTTTGAGCAGCAAAGTATGATTCTTGGGGATAATTTCATCACAGTACAAATAAATCCAAAAGGATTATCTGTCGACCTGTCTAACACTAGTGACAGAGGATCTGTCACTGTCAGAGGTTCACCTGCTGATCTGCAGGATAGATTTTAAGCGTCTATCCTGAAATTGCTCAGGACAGCTGACTGGTGCTTCCGGAGCTCTACAGACTCACATTGTTTGATTGGACTGTTCAAGAGAGCTACATCCTAAGTCCTGATGTTACCTGCGGTTAGACTGTTAAAAAAAACACCATCACTGCTGTGTTGTTCATGCCAAGTCTCCTTTGCTCAAGGATTTTTAATTGATGCTATCTTTGTCTGTTTCTAAGTGTGCTACATAAATAAATGTACCTTACCTTACCTAAACTCCCTGAGTGAGATTTGCCTGCATTCAAGTGTATCTTCAAATAAAGAGTTTAATTCCAAAACACTGTATCTCCGTTTTTAAAAACATTAAAAAGTCATGCTATTTAATTGTGTATTTCAGGTAATATCAATCAAATTGCAGTTTTGTTGTTTTGATTGAGTATAGATAAATCAAATAACAATGCCCAATTACATTTCTACTGAAATTACTTGGAGAATAAAATGTAAAAAACATATTCATGAAAATTCATTAAAATGGTGGATATAGCATTTTAGAAGCAAACTCTTCAAATACAGCAGCTGCAGCTGTTCTCCAATCAAAAAAAAATCTACATGGTATGTAGGAATGTGATCATTAACTGAAAGCAACTCATTGGCAAATGATCGAATATTAAATACGTAAATTAGAACCCTGAGAACTGATTGCATCCTGTTCTTCCTCCAGCTTGTCTTGGGAAAAGTCATGAGGAGGATAGTACAGAAAGGCCAAAGAAGAAGTGGGTAGAAAACTCTAGCAGTAGCAGGGCTCAGCAAAGAGGGTGCTGGGGCACAGCGCTTCTTGGGTGAAGACTGTGGGCCGGCAGTGATTGAGTGAGAGCGTGCTTGGCACCTGCAGACATCAGTTTATCCATGTCTTTCTGAGAAAGTCAGGAGATGTAGGAGAGAGGGATAGGGTGGACAGAAGCTGTGGTGTTTTTTGGTGACAGGAATATGTTACAGTACCTCAGTTTTCATCGCTATGAAGAAACTCAGCCTGAATCATGTTCTGAGACTCTAGAATATAGTGCTTCTCATTTATTGCTATTTTCCATAAGCATTGGGATGCTGAAGCTTGACCCTATGCAGTGTTGCTACTGTTGAAGAGGAAATAAAGAACTTTTTCCAAAAGGACCATTACCCCAGCTCTATTCAGGTATTGAATAGCATGTTCTCTCTGTCCCCCCGAGCAGACTTAAGTTGTCAATAAAATATAAACCCCATTGATTGGACATAGACACAAGACAATTGTGCTCTCTCTCTCTCTCTCTCTCTCTCTCTCTCTCTCTCTCTCTCTCTCTCTCTCTCACACACACACACACACACACACAAACACACACAAAGTCATCCAATTTCTCTGTTGCTCTTACCGGTCCATCCAGCTAGGCAACAGCACTGCCCACTCACAGGGTCACAGCCATTGGCATGACGACAGTCACAGTGTTCCGCACACCCCAAACCGTAGGTGCCATCCTATCAAAAACAAAATCACACATAAACATACAACTCATACTGTAGATGTGTTAAAACAGGCTGGTAAGGAAGGCTGGCTCTGTAGTGGGAGCTGAACTGGAGTGCATCACTTCAATATCTGACAAAAGGACCCTGAACAAACTGATCAACATCTTGGACAATGAATGCCATCCACTCTACAGCACTATTAAAAAGCAAAAGAGCTTGATCAGCTGGAGACTTCGCTCACTGCCATGCACAACTGAAAGGCTGAGGAAGTCATTTGTCCCCAGGGCCATTGAACTGTTTAATGCTTCACTAAAGGGAAGAGGAGAGATAGACTTCTCTGCTTAGTCTGTCTGCCTCTCCATCCTCTCCATGTTTGAGTACTGACTGCCCACTACTGCTTTACTACTGTTTTACTACTGTTTTACTAATGTCCACAGCCTAATGTTTTTACTACTGTTTTCCTGCTACACTGTTTTTCATGCTATATTAGCACACATGGTCAATGGCTTCTGCTACAATAGTGAATGGCTGTAACCCTATTACCTCAACCTGTTCTTGCACTGACATAGTTTTTTATAGTTTTTAATATTACCTTGTCTACATTATACTTTACTCTCCTATTTGTCCATATTATTTATGCTGGTCTCTAGACCTTATTCTTGCACTGTTGGACTAATGTTGGACTACTTTTTGCACCTTCACCATGACACTCACTCTCTTGAGCGCCTTACCATGCACACATAACTAAAGGACTACTGTTGGACTACTTTTTGCACCTTCACCATGACACTCACTCTCTTGAGCACCTTACCATACACACAGAACTAAAGGACTACTGTTGGACTACTTTTGCACCTTCACCATGACACTCACTCTCTTGAGCACCTCACCATGCACACAGTAGTATTTAGTTTTGTTAGTTTTTCTTATCTCCTACTGTCTCTATTGTACAGTGGAGTTTGGTTACTGTATATGTTTATACTTATATTTACCATTTCTGCTGTAAGTGCATGTTGTGTGTGATGTCTGTATGCTACTGAGACCCCCTGCATTTCCCCTTGGGGATCAATAAAGTATCTATCTATCTATATACTCTCTCGCATACACTACTATACTCTCTCGCACATACACTACTATACTCTCTCACATACACTACTATACTCTCTCACATACACTACTATAGTCTCTCACATATACGACTATACTCTCTCACATACACTACTATAGTCTCTCACATATACGACTATACTCTCTCACATACACTACTATAGTCTCTCACATACACTACTATAGTCTCTCACATGTACTACTAAACTCTCTCACATACACTACTATACTCTCTCACATACACTACTATATTCTCTCACATGTACTACTAAACTCTCTCGCATACACTACTATACTCTCTCGCACATACACTACTATACTCTCTCACATACACTACTATAGTCTCTCACATATACGACTATACTCTCTCACATACACTACTATAGTCTCTCACATACACTACTATAGTCTCTCACATACACTACAATATTCTCTCACATGTACTACTAAACTCTCTCACATACACTACTATACTCTCTCACATACACTACTATACTCTTTACTCTCTCACATACACTACTATACTCTCTCACATTTACTACTATACTCCTTCACATACACTACTATACTCTCTCACATACACGACTATACCCTCTCATACATACATGTAAAATGACTATAATAGTGAGTGTGCATGAGTATAGTGGTGTATGTGCAAGATTATGATAGTGCGTGTAAGACCAAGTATGAATTAAGGCCTAGACGGCCCCTCATAGAGTGTGTGTTGTGTGTGTGTGTGTGTTGTGTGTGTGTGTGTGTGTGTGTGTGTGTGTGTGTGTGTGTGTGTATTTGGAGGTGAAAGTGAACAAGCATGTCAGACTCACAGGACAGGGAGCATCACACACTTCCCCAGTCCACCCGGCTGCGCAGGTGCACGAGCCGTCTGCTGGATCGCAGGAGGCTCCATTCACACACACGCAGCTCTGGTTACAATCAAACCCCCACGTGCCACTGGGGCACGGCAGAGAACAGTCAACACCTTGCCAGCCTGAAGCACACACACACACACACACACACACACACACACACACACACACACACACACACACACAACACAGTAACACAGTCAAACACGTTTATATCTGCAGAAACATACATGAACACATGCGCATTCTTTGTCAGTCTTTATGATGGATGATAGAAGGGAGAGAAGAGACAGAAAGGAAATATGAGTGTGAGTGTGAGTGTGTGTGTGTGTGTGTGTGTGTGTGAGTGTGTGTGTGTATGTGTGTGTGTCTGTGTGTGTGTGTGTGTGAGTGTGTGTGTGTGTGTGTGTGTGTGTGTGTGTGAGTGTGTGTGTGTGTATGTGTGTGTGTGTGTGTGTGCGAGTGTGTGTGCGAGTGTGTGTGTGTGTCTGTGTGTGTGCACACGTGCGCGCGCAAGTGTGTGTGTTTGTGTGTGTGTTTGTGTGTGTGTGTGTGTATGTGTGTGTGTGTGTCTGTGTGTGTGTGTGTGTGTGTGTGTGTGCACGCGCGCGCAAGTGTGTGTGCGTGTGTGTGTGTGTGTGTGTGTGTGTGTGTGCGTGTGTGTGAGAGAGAGATGGGGGGGGGAGTGAAGGGACAGAAATAAGTGATAAAGAGAAATAAAAGAGTGGAGAGGGGAACAGGGAGAGAAAACCCCAGAGCCACATCTGAGCTCCAACGCCTGGCCCCTAATTACCCACAAGCCCTTCGAAGATGTATGGGGTCTGTAAATATTTAAACACGGAAGAACTGGCTAGAGCAAGATAGTGAAGGAACGAGGGAAGGAGTCAAAGGGGACACCAGGGAGTGATCTCGAGAGACAGAGAGAGAGAGAGAGAGAGAGAGAGAGAGAGATAGAGAGTGAGGGAGAGAAAGAGTGACTTCATAAAAAGAGTAAAACTTTTTACCACTGCTGATTTACAACTCAACTCTTAACCCTCCTCTTTTTTGTTAGTCTAATGTATTCAGAAAAGAGAGCGAGAGCGAGATGGCAGCTGCAGTGGGCCCCAGATATGCCTCTGCCATTAAGAGGTGCAGGAGCTTCTCAATTAATTTACGTAAATACATCTAAGGTGTCTGAATACATATAGGGCAACTTGATTATCTGTGATTGTGTCTGATGGTGTAATGAGGGCCACAGAGGGAGGGGAGAGTATGAAGGGATGAGAGAGGAGAGGATGAAAAAGGAGAGGAAACACAGTGAATCAAAATGTTGTAATTTGTAATTAATTTGTTGTAATCATTTTTGACCACAATGACAGATATCTGTAAGTCAATTGTGACTAGTCAAAGCTGAATTACAGATGTCTGCAATGACATCACTGAAAATCACATTTGTATAAAGGTATCTCAAACATCATTTTGATTTGTCAGAATTGTTGCACATATTTGTCCAGGTGTTCAAATGCAGGAGAAATGGCTAAAAGAGCTGAGTCTGGACACATTTCCATCCGCTGTGGTGCAGTATGTATATTAAAAATGGATAAGGGAGTTGTTAACAGTTGTGGGTTCAAAACTAGAGGGTTTCAATGCAATTGTAACGGAAGCACATAATCGAAGTCTCAGCAAATATGATCTTATGCAAATAAACCGAGATAATTAATCCAGGAGTTAGTCATCCATCCCCTAGCGTATTAATTTCTAAGAAGATCTTATGTGTTTCAAGCATTTTGACCCAGGACTGAATTTCCCATTCAAATTGTTAGAATTTGCATTAAGAAGTTTGAATGGAAACTCAGCTACAGAGAGAGAGAGAGAGAGAGAGAGAGAGAGAGAGAGAGAGAGAGAGAGAGAGAGAGAGAGGGAAAGAGGAGAGGGAGAGGGAGAGATTGATGGGGTACCTTCCCTGCAGAGGCAGGAGCCGTCGATAGAGGAGCAGGAGATTTCATTCTGACAGGAGCAGTTGGAAGAGCAGTTTAACCCATACAATCCCACAGGACAGCTCACAGAACAGTTCTCTCCCTGCAGGAAACATAGCCACACATACACACATGTTATAAATATAGCTACAGTATGCCATCTGCATTGTTAAAATATGGCACAGGGCAATACCTTTCTAAGCAAATGTGTACAGTCTATTTTAAATAATGTCATCATTTTATTTTGTATTATTCATTCAAATACTACAACACTGCATGTGTGTGTGCGTGCGTGCGCGTGTGTGTACGTGTGTGTGGTGTGTGCGTGTGTGTGTGTGTGTGTGTGTGTGTGTGTGTGTGTCTGTGTGAGAGTGTCTGTGTGTCTGTGTGTTAGTGTGCACATTGTTATTAGCTTGAGACATGTTCATAAACTGACTGTCAGTGGGATGTGAATGGCAGGGCTATCAAAAGCTAAGACTAAACAACTAGCACCATTCTGCTCTATATCAGCTGTGATAGGCAGTCTTGCTGTGTGGTGTGGTGGAGGCGATGTTTTATGTACCCATGATATCAAAGCAATATCATCTCTGAACATATTTGAATCCTATCTGTAAAGACATTTGACTGGTGGATTCAAATAAATAATTCAAATGTGTACAGGCCAAAAGCTGGACACACCTTCTCATTTCAATGTGTTGTCTTTATTTTCATAACTATTTACATTGTAGATTCTCACTGAAGGCATCAAAACTATGAATGACTGCAAAGTTATTTGGCCCACAGATGAATATTTGTCAAGTTATGGCTTGCTGAATATAGTATTAAATAAAAAAAAAAAATAGCAACTTTGAAGAAACTAGAATATAAGACATGTTTTCAGTTATTTCACACTTTTTTGTTAAGTACATAATTCCACATGTTTTGATGAATCTACAATGTAAATAGTCATGAAAATAAAGGAAATGCATTGAATGAGAAGGTGTGTCCAAACTTTTGGCCTTCACTGTATGTGCAGACTCACCATGTAGCCAGGTGCACAGATACACTCTCCAGTGATGCTGTCACAGTCCCCTCTGTCCTCACACCAGCAGGGTTCCATACACCCCTCACCATAGTAACCAGCTGGGCAGGTGTCATTGCAATAGAGACCTGCCCATCCAGGCATGCAGGTACACTCACCTGAGAGAGGGTGGCAACTGGAGACAAAAGGAAAAGTTAAATTAACTGATTAGTTAATCGAGTTACATTCACCACAATCTATTATTATTACGTGAAGACTCTATTCTCATTATACTGATTATTATGTTTAAGTACAGTGAAAATCCTGCTTGTGTACTCTCACATTCAAATGAAAGCATAGCAAAGTGCACTTACTTTTTCTGACTTTCTAACTATACTTTTCTATTTAGATCAGTTTAGCAGTCTCTGCATACAGCTGGCTATACAGAGGCAGGGTGACATGTGAGTGCTGTGGTGGTACCTGAGTGTGTTGTTGGCATCACATGGGCAGTACTTGTCGCAGACAAGTCCGTAGAGGCCCAGTGGGCAGAAACTGTCCTGGCATGAGGGACCCCTGAAACCGGCGTCACACTGGCACGCTCCAGTGATGTGGTCGCACTTGGCTCCATTCTGGCAGTCACACTGCTCAGTGCAGAGTGCTCCATACGTGCCAACCGGGCATTCTTCTTGGCACCTGGCATGGAATAAGGCACATTTTGACTTGGCACAGAAGAATCATGAGAAGCATGATGCTAGTCATTAAATATGGTAGGAATACTGGGATGATATACTGGTATTGATCTCAAAATATCTTTGCTGGTCAGAAATGATATCTAAGAGATAGGATGACACTTTACTATTGCGCATTACAATAACAAATTCCTGGACTTATATAAGAGCTTGTGTCTTCCTTTTTCCTGCAAGTCAAGTCAAGTCAAGTCAAGTCAAGTTTATTTATATAGCGCATTTCATACACAGAGGTCATTCAATGTGCTTTACATAAACAAAACCAAACAATAATAACAAATAAAAGCATAGAAGGGCAATATAGTCAAAGAATAGCTAAAAGGTAAAGATCATAATAAAAAGAAAACATAAAACACAAGGTAAAATCATTTAAAAATAAAGAATAATTAGTAAGCAAAAACAAAGGCAAAAGTAGTAAAAAAAAGTAATAAAAGACAAGGTAGAATAATTATCAAGGCAGATTCAGAATTTGTAACTGGCACAGTTAGCAGAAAGCATCTAAGAACAGTTTGGTCTTAAGTCTAGATTTAAAACTGGCTACAGTTGGGGCCTTTTTGATGTCATCCGAAAGTTGGTTCCACAGCTGAGCCGCATAGCAGCTAAAAGCTGCTTCACCATGTTTAGTTCTAACTGTAGGTTTTACTAGCAGGTTTTTCACCTCTACTGGGACCTGAGAGGACGAGAAGGTGTGTACTGCTGAAGCATGTCTGACAAGTATTTAGGTCCTGCTCCATTTACTGATTTATAAACAAGCAATAGTGCTTTAAAGTCAATTCTGTGACTTACTGGAAGCCAGTGCAAGGACTTAAGAATTGGAGTAATGTGGTCAGTTCTTTTAGTTTTTGTTAGAATCCTAGCTGCTGCATTTTGTATCACCTGAAGCTGTTTAATAGTCTTTTTAGGAAGGCCTGTGAACAGTCCATTGCAGTAATCAACCCTGCTGGAGATAAATGCATGAATGAGTTTTTCTAAGTTATGCTTTGACATCAGCCCTCTGAGTTTGGCAATATTTTTGAGGTGGTAAAAAGCTGATTTAGTTATCGCTTTCATGTGGCTGTTGAAATTTAGATCACTGTCAATTAATACACCAAGATTTTTTAACAGTATCCTTTGCCTTCAACCCTTTTGTGTCAAGGAGAGTGGCAACCCTAAGTCTTTCCTCCTTTTTACCAAATATAATTACTTCAGTTTTTTCTTTGTTCAGCTGAAGAAAATTTTGAGACATCCAGGTGTTGATTTGTTCTACAAAGAAGCTCCTTTCTTGTAGATATGATTTTAGCCAGCTGATAACTATGCCTGTAAATCCAACCCAGTGTTCTAGTCTGTGTAGTAAAATATTGTGATCAACAGTGTCAAATGCTGCACTAAGGTCCAGTAGCACTAGGACTGATGTTTTACCTGAATCTGTGTTGAGGCGTATGTCATTGGAAACTTTAATGAGAGCTGTTTCAGTGCTGTGATTTGCCCGAAAACCAGACTGAAAGTAATCAAAATACCCATTTGATGTTAGGAAGGTGGTTAATTGATTAAAGACTACTTTTTCAATAATTTTGCCAATAAAAGGTAGATTGGATATGGGCCTGTAATTGTTTAGCATGGAATCATCCAGGTTATTCTTCTTGAGAAGTGGCTTTACAACAGCTGTTTTCAGTGACTTAGGAAAAGTGCCAGACAGCAGTGATACATTTACAATTTGAAGGACATCCGCCGCTATGAGGTGAAAAACAGTTTTGAAGAAATTGGTAGGCAGAGTGTCTAAGACACATGTGGAAGAGCTGAGATTCTGTACCGTTTTTTCAAGTGTTTCGTAGTCTATCAAGCTGAACTCTGACATCAAGTTTAGTTTCCCTCTATTTGTTGCTGGAAGTTCAGGTTGTTGAATTTGTAATTGAGCAGATATGTTGAGTCTGATTTTGTCAATTTTACCTTTAAAAAAAGATGAAAACTCATTGCATTTATTAGTTGAGAGAAGTTCAGGCGCTAATTGTGAGGGGGGATTTGTTAACTTATCAACAGTTGAGGGTATGGCCGAGAGAGTGTGTTGGCCCCTGTACATGCTGTGTTAGGGAGAATGTATCGATTAGTGCAATGAATTCCTTGGCATCATTGTTTTCAGGATTATCCACATGCAAGTTTAGATCCCCTGATATAATAAGACAGTCAAACTCTATGCAAACAACTCATAGCAGTTCACCTAGCTCTTCAAGAAAAACTTTAGCTGAATGTTTTGGAGGCCTGTAAATTGTCAGTAATAAAATCTGAGGAGAAGACTTAATGCATGTACACAGGTATTCAAATGAAGTAAAGTCACCAAAAGGACGACTGATTGCACTGAAAAGACGTCTTGAAAATTGTGGCTATCCCCCCACCTCTTTTATTTGCTCTGGTAACACTCAAAAAACTGAAATTTGGGGGAGCTGATTCGATGAGAGTAGCAGCACTGTTTGCTTGATCTAACCATGCCTCAGTTAAAAGTAAAAAATCAAGGTTGTGTGTGCAAATTAGATCATAAATTAAGAATGATTTGTTTGAAAGAGATCTGATATTTAGGAGTGCTAGTTTTGCCGTAAGTGTTGGGAAAATATGATCCATGGGGGAAATCTGAGGTTGATGTGGTACGGGTAGGAGATTGGACTGGTTTACCCTATAAGCTCGATGCATTTGTGTTCTATTTCTTGTCAATACAGGAATAGAGAATGTCATGGGCTTACTGGGTCCCGGCATGTTCTAAAAACTACTGTCAGTACCATTTATATTGCAGGGACCCTGAGAATATCATGCAATACAGTCATCATATAATTGTCCCTTGCTGCTGCCATCTGTATTTTCCACTGCACATTTCATGCTATATGCCGGCTGAGAAAATGAACTAAGAGGTTGCTGCTGCTTAAGAGATCCTTCTAAACGGGGAGGGGGAGGGCGAGGGGGTGGAGGTGCCCTTCGCTTCTTTGGTGCTAAAGATCTTGGGCTAGTAAAACTCTGCATGGCTACTGGTAGCAGTCTCTCCATTCTTGCAGGGAACATCATGTGCTTGGGTGGGGATGGTGATGGGTATTCAGGGGATCCTGTGGAGTTTGAGTGGGTGGTGGGATGACGGGGTGGGGATGGTGATGGGAGATTAGGGGGGTTAGTGTGGCCTGGAGAGTTTGATTGGGTGGGGACGTGATTGGGTGGGGATGGTGATAGGAGATCAGGGGGGTTTGTGTGGCCTGGGGAGTTTGATTGGGTGGGGACGTGATTGGGTGGGGATGGTGATGGGAGATCAGGGGGGTTTGTGTGGCCTGGGGAGTTTGATTGGGTGGGGACGTGATTGGGTGTGGGTGGTGATGGGAAATCAAGGAGGTTGGGGTTGAAAATTGATCCAGAGTCTCCATCTGCCTGCTGAGGTTCTGGGAAGTTTGTTGCAGACGCTCCGCTTTCAGCATGTATTCCAGTAGTGTATTCCATGTTGTTGTGTCTTTGTGGTGACAAGGAGTCGACGGAGGTGGGGAGGGGTATTGGTACTGGTGTTACAACATGACCCTTCCTTTCTGATAGCCTCTCAGCAGCTTTGATAGGTGCTATCTCCTCATGCTCATCACGTCCATTTGTTTGCTGAGATTCCAGGGAGTTTGACGCCAGTGATTGACTTTGAGTCATTTTAGCAGCACCCATCTTATCTTGTCCAGTGGACATGGCTGGGCATTGTTGAGCTGGTTGTTTATGTTTCTCCAAGGTCTGCATTTCAGTGGAGGCTAGCGGGTGGTTACCAGAGGGCCCCACAGCAGGGGAGGTTGGGCATATCTCTGTTTCAGCCTGTGCAGAGTGTTTTAGTTTAGCTGAGTTGTTGATGTCATCCGCTTGTTCTGTCTGTATGGCCACTGAGCGCTTATCAGAGACTCTGCTCAAGGTTGGCAGAAAAAATGTTGGGTGCAGGAGAGAAAGGTGATAGTATTCGGTTAAGATCTTGGCCCCAGTCCAACTCAGCTCTGTGCTATTTGGTCTGAAGTATTCCCTGCGATTCCAAAAAAGGTTTCATCCCAACTGAAAAGCATGTTTTTGCAAGCCAGGTGTTTAAACTGAATAGTCTGGAAAATACAAAGCTTCCCTCTGCTGGGAGTGGGCCACTGATGAAAATTTGTATTCCAAGCTCATATAGGGCCGAGAAAAGTTCCTACAGCTGTTACAAAGACATACAGCTGTTCTCTGTAGATGTCATTTGCTCCAACATGCACAATGATGCGCTTGATAGTTGCATATTTTGACACCAGTTCTGCAAGCTTGTTTTTTGTGTCAGACACTGAAGCATTTGGGAAACAACATACAATCATCCTTTCCCCATTTATATGTCTCACAGCAGAGTCGCCTAGAACGAGGGTTGTGGGATGAATAGGTGTCGAGTGCTGCTTCTTGTCTGTGCCCATCTTTCTATTGTTGTGGTTTGATTACTGCCTGCTTTGGGTCTGTTCCCTGGGAAATTCCTCTCTCACGTCCCGGAGGCATTCAAATCTGTTCCATAGTGTTAGGGGCTGTGGGCTTCCCTTAGGACCACAAGCCCTGTAGTAGTTTGCTGATCTGTCTGTATTTCTGATACGAGGCCTGAAGTTAACATCTGAATTTACTGGTGTTGAGGTAATTACAGTTCTTGTATTACGTTTTTTGTTTTTTGGTCTGGCACCTTGCCTGTGCCAAGGCTCTGTACTCACATTTCCCTTTGTGAGGTCGATGCATTCATCTGCTCTATTAGCAGTGATATTAGACTGCTGGGTTACATTCTCTGCATTTCCAGTAGTTGCTGTACTCACTTCATGAGATGCCTCTCGTAGTTCATCTGTCGTTGATGGAAGGGCATGCATCTTTGATTCCAAAGTAGAAATCCTCTGTTCTAGCTCAGTACATTTTCGGCATGATCTCCTGGGTCTCTGGCCGGAGGAGCGCATTTTGTTTTAATCCAACTTCAAGGTGAATTGCCGTTCAGTTTTTGTTCATTGACTTGGCTGGCTCATTTAAAGTAAAAAACGAACCACCAAAGTTTCAGATTTAAATGTACTGGTTTCACTGTCGGATAGTAGTATAATAGGAATAATGCTGCAGAAGGCTCAAACAGACCGTTAAGACTTACGATAGCAGGGCAGACACAGAGAAACCTGCAATTGGCTTTAAAACATTCCAACATACCCATACATTGTGTCTAATGGGCTATCTACCCATCCTTCATGACTCAGCACCAGGCCTGAGACCGATTCAGGAAAAACACAGTCCATCTGAGAGACAATACTTAATTCTATCTGAGCAACTTTGCAAGGAGGTAACTGTGTGTGTGTGTGTGTGTGTGTGTGTGTGTGTGTGTGTGTGTGTGTGTGTGTGTGTGTGTGCGTGCGTGTGTGTGTGTGTGCGTGCGTGTGTGTGTGTGATTGTCTGAGTGTGTGTTTGTGTATAAGTATATATACTCTTTTGATGCCGAGAAGGAAATTTGGTCTCTGCATTTATCCCAATCCGTGAATTAGTAAAACACACTCAGCACACAGTGAACACACAGTGAGGTGAAGCACACACTAATCCCGGCGCAGTGAGCTGCCTGCAACAACAGCTCGGGGAGCAGTGAGGGGTTAGGTGCTCAAGGGCACTTCAGCTGTGCCTACTGGTCGGGGTCTGAACTGGCAACCCTCCGGTTACAAGTCCGAAGCTTTAACCAGTAGGCCACAGCTGCCCATGGTGCGTGCGTGTGTGTGTGTGTGTGTGTGTGTGTGTGTGTGTGTGTGTGTGTGTGTGTGTGTGTGTGTGTGTGTGTGTGTGTGTGTGTGTGTGTGTGTGTGTGTGTGTGTGTGTGTGTGTGTGTGTGTGTGTGTGTGTGTGTGTGTGTGTGTGTGTGTGTGTGTTTGGGGAGGGGCATAGTTCTTGAGAGGGCCCCATAAAACAAACAAGGAAGTAAACTTTGTTGATGTTATTCAAGATGTCCATGACCTCTAACTACTCTGAGAGATAGAATCCCAACACAGCAGGGCAAAATCAAACAAACATTTGACAGACTTGAGATAAAAAGCTGGATTTCAAAACAGCCATTGGTGGACAATTCCGTAATGTTCAAATACACACACACCATTAAGGTGTGAATCGATGAATGGCTCAATTAGGTGATCAGAAAGACTCACTGCCACTTATGTTTAAATTAACTCAACTTTGCTCTTATCTACAGGGTCTGAGGCTCATTATCGCCATGGAGGAAGAAATACAAAGCCTGCCGCAATGCTAATTCACCTGTCCGAGGTGTAATGAATGGAACTAATTTAGAAAATGATCACATAAAAAAGGAAGCAGCTGTGCTATGAGAGACACGGCGACTGAGGTAGAGGAGATAGCAGCCTATCAGCAGCTCCCCACTCTGCTTAACCCTCTTCTGATCATTACTGACGAAAACTAAGAGGAAGTAGCCTGACAAGCCAGACCCACATTAAAATGTAGGGTCTGGACACTCACCGTTCGCAGTGCTCAGTCCGAGGGGCGGGATAATCAGTTGTCTTTCAAATTCCCTCTGCACGCAATAGGACAGCGGCAGCGCTATGAGTCCCATGCGTTTCCCACCAGCGGAGCTAGTTGGCTAGTTCAAACGTTTGCCTACTTAATAAAAGCTTAACTCGTGTCACACTGTTTGCCAGCAGCAACATCCATCTTATTTGTTTTCAAGTAGCAGGGAATTCAAGCCAAACCGTTGCAACTCTGTCATCAATCATTATGTTAAGCCCACCTAACGACTCTATACACGATTTCATTGGCCTGATTAAGTTTCGATTTCTGGAGCTCACAAGCCAACGGAGAGTTGCTAGACTAGCCCTGGCAGCAAATGTAATTTGCGGCCGCTAGGGGCACGTCTAGATTTCTAGGCTAAAGAGGAAGGGGAATGGGGCTGAATGTGATGGTGTGTGTGTGTCTGTGTGTGTGTGTGTGTCTGTGTGTGTGTGAGAGAGAGAGAGAGAGAGAGAGAGAGAGAGAGAGAGAGAGAGAGAGACTAAAAACCTTCTGGGGAGCACAGAAATTTCCAGAGTCTAGACAGAGGAAAGAGGAAAGGCTGTGGGCGCTTTTCCTTATTGATGAATCAGTCTTCAGACAGTTATGAACATCTTGTTATTAACAGTCATCAAAGGAATTTGTACATGTAAGTGAGTGTGTGTGGTGTGTGTCTGTGTGTGGGAGTGTTTGTGTGTGTGGTGTGTGTGTGTGTGTGGTGTGTGTGTGTGTGTGTGTGTGTGTGTGTGTGTGTGTGTGTGTGTGTGTGTGTATGTGCATGATTTTAAATAATGTATCTGTGGGAGTGTGAGAGACAAGGCAATGATGTCTTCCAACGGTTTCATTTGCTGGGAGTTGATCCATACCACTCTCCGCTGTACCCCATGGCACAGACACACCGCCCCGTGACATGGTCACACACTCCTCCATTCTGGCACGAGCACTCCTGGCTGCAGTTGACTCCAAACTTCCCAGCTGGGCACGGCTGGGCGCAGACTGCCCCCTGTGGTCAGGAAGAAACCCATTAGATGGAGTTGGAAGCTTTTACGTAAATTGCTCTGGCCATTGAGCTAAAATGCAAAGGCTTCATGTATACATGTGGATTCATGAGAGGCACGACCCCCTGGTAGTTTCAAATGAGTAGCACATTAGTCTGTACGTGTGTGTGACAGATCATATGTGTACAAGACTGTAAACATCTGAGTGTATTAATGCGTGGGAGTATGTCTGCATGCATCTGTATGTATCTCTGTATATATGCATGAGTAAATGTGTGTGTGTGTGTGTGTGTGTGTGTGTGTGTGTGTGTGTGTATGTATGTGTGTGCGTGCGTGCGTGCGTGTGTGTGTGCATGCGCGTGTGTGTGCGTGTGGGTGTGTATGTGTGTGTGTGTGTGTGTGTGTGTGTGTGTGAGAGATCTTGTGTGTGTGTGTGCGTGTGTGTGTGTGTGTGTGTGTGTGTGTGTGTGTATGTGTGTGTGTATGTGTATGTGTGCATGTGCGTGTGTGTGTGTGTGTGTGTGTGTATGTGTGCATGTGTGTGTATGTGTTTGAGAGAGATCTCACCATCCACCCAGCAGGGCAGCTGCACAACCCTGTGATGTGATGGCACTTTCCGCCATTCTGGCACGGGCAGCGCTGCTCACAATGGGCGCCATGACTACCAGCTGGACACTCATCCCCGCAGCTACCGTGTCAAAACAAACAGAGACGCCGAGCAACAGCATCAACACCTGTGACCTTTCCTCTGCTGCCGCACCCACTCTCTTCTCTAAACACAGACTAGAGGAGAACTCAGGGATATAAAAAACATGAGATTTGATGATTTAAAGATGATTTAAACTTAAAGCAACAGTATTTCGAGTATGTAGATGTGCCCACTGGCAGTACAGTGGTAGTAATTGAGTCCACTGCTTTAACAAGCAGCCACTACAGCTTAACCCTTAAAGGTGTAGGTTTTTGAACGTTCTAAGTTCCGCAACAATTGAAGGTTCTAAAATTCTATGTTGAATTCAATGAACCCAGATATTCTTTAGAACGTTCATTTCTCAACATTCCCGTCACACCGGTGTGACGGTACTCCTTTAAGGGTTAAAGAGTGCACATGAGTTTTGTGGTCATTTTTTACTATGAAGCTTCCGAAGGGCTGAAGCAGGAACAGGTCATTGTCTTAGCGAGGCCTTACTCAGAATACAGAAATTGACACAAAACATCAACATTTAAAATGCAATATGCAAGGATATACTAAAATCTATCATTACATACGTACTGAAAGACATGCACATGACAGACATAAAAGACATGAACAAAACAAAGATGTTTCAGCATTACTGAATCATATGGCTGTTTGTGAGAAGTGCCATGCAGTAACACAATGTGATTGCATTGATTGGCTGGCAGCATTTGCTATTCTTCTAGAAAAATATGAAAATCAATATAAAGATATCTTTCCTGATTGGACACCTTAACATGAAAAGAAAAAAACAAGCAAATATAGCTCTCAGCTTTTCCATTCCATAATGAGCTTCTTTTTGATCAATACAATACAGTGACACAACATGATAGGTTGCAATTGTTGTTTCCACAAAAAAATGTGCTTGTGGTGAACTCACAACTCTCCTGTGTAGCCGGGTGCACACAGGCACTCTCCCGTCTCGTGGTGGCACGTGGCACCATTCAGGCACTGGCAGGGCTGCTGACAGCCGCTGCCATAGTAACCATCATCGCAGGGGTCCTCGCAACGCCAGCCCTGGTATCCATCAGAGCACACGCAGGCTCCAGTGATGGGATTGCAGAGGGCAGCGTTTTGGCACTGGCAGCGGTTACTACAGTGGGGTCCCCAGTGACCATTGGCACAGGCTGAAAAACACACACACACACAAACATGAATGCATTATTTAAGTGAATATAAACTGGTATATGCAAGGCACACATTCACAAATCTTTGATACAGTATATTGGACCTCTAACCATTCAGATGACCCATTCAATTCATTGGAACTTTCTGCAGCATTTTGAAGAGCCATTTAATGAAAGGTTTAAATGTACAAAGTGTGATTACATTCAAACATATACACAACCTGTAGATGTACATGGTTACATTTGAAAGTGCACACATAACCAAACCCATCAACATCAGGTGCAACCACAGCAGCAATAAAACCCAGACTTGAAAAGGGACCCTCTATGCCTCCACCATCAGATGCATCTATGCACAGTAGTTTCTGAGGAGAAGCTTTGAGGCACAAGTTCTTCATTCTCTCACATCTGCTTGATGTGGATTGCCATGTTAAATGTTTCAGTGAGCATTTCAGATAGACATTCGAAAGGCCAGATGAATCAGAGTTGGGCTGAGAGAATGTCTCTTCCATACCCACTTTAAAGCTACATTTATCATGACACACATTCATTATTGACCAATCAATGCACAAAGGGACTTATCATTTTGATATAAAATGATATGGTATAACACCATAGCAGGAAGACTCAGCCAGCGATCACTGTACTGCACTGCAATCTTTGTAGATAGGTTCCCCGTTTGAACACAAAAAAAGATGTCTGACAGTGGAGAAAATCAAAATGTAACTTAAAATGCTGAAGCAAGTTTGGCAGACACTGGTTTTAGATACGTAAACAAAACAAAAAAACGATCACAATGAACCACTCAGTGTGCTTTACTGTATGTGTTCCTCAGACGCTCAAAACTTGTCCAGGATGAGCCTATGTAGACCATGTACATCTGTAAACTGATCTCAATTAAGAAGAGCACATTTTAGAACCTTCCATTTGCATGGGCACAGTTGAAGGAAGACCAGGATTCAATGAATTACGTAACGTCTGGCCATGAACAAGCTTTTGATGTAAAGTGCCTCTACAGATCGCAGTAACAAAATTAGGAGAGCTCAATTTCTGCAATTGCAAAAGGAGAATTAGATTGTGAATAGATAGATAGATAGATAGATAGATAGATAGATACTTTATTGATCCCCAAGGGAAAATTCAAGGTCTCAATAGCATAGACATCACACACAACATTCACTAACAGCAGAAAAAGTAATTACAAGTATTTATTATACGGCTCTTCACAATGCTAGTAGAACGCTCCATTGACTTGAATGGGATTTCCCAACGTTCTACGGTAAAATAAATTCATGTAATTACCGCTGCAAACATATAATTACCACTGTCAATGGCAACGGTTTTGTGGTGCTGATCATATCACTCCGCAAGTATTCCGGTCACTTTTTGCATTGGAACTTCATTCAAAAGTGAAAGCAGACGGTTGATCAGCTGTGTTCTAAAGAATGTTTGAATCAAGTTCAGCGTGTGTTGCAAACTATTTGTTTCTCAGCAAAAGCCACGACGAAACGGTAACAATTAAGTGTAAAGCGACATATCGTGGAGTTTATTTTTTCGTTTTGGCAAGTAGCCGTAATAAGCGGGATAATGTATAGAACGCCGGTCATCATGGGAAAATAAGTCCCTTTAGGGCGAAACAAGACCCCGACGCGCCGGTTCGCCCTGTCGGGACTTATTTTCCCCATAATGACCGGCGTTCTATACATTATCCCGCTGTTACTGTTATTATACGAATCTTCACAATGCAAGTAGAACGCTCCATTGACTTGAATGGGATTTCCGAAAGTTCTAGCGGTCATTATTTCTTGGGAAAGGACCTCTGAAAACAAGAATGACCGCTGTCAATGGCAACGGAGTTTTTTGACTCTATGATGATGGTCTGTCAAATGAACATTGGCATGGATACTACTAGGACAGAAACCATTTGTATTCTAACAGCTTGAACCTTACACAATTTGTGGTGATGACCTTGCAGAACCTTACAAAGAACAGCACATGGCACCAACACTCTGACTTTGGCTGGGTGATAACACATCTGAGCTTTCCATCCAACTACTCATCTGTCCAGTGGATTCATTTGGTCCAGTATGAGTTTAGAAACTTGTATCCATTATTTTTGCAAACGTCCTGAGTGTGTGTTGTGTGTGCTTGTCTATCTGTGTGTGTGTGTGTGTGTGTGTGTGTGTGTGTAGCTTAACTACAAGGCCTTTTCACACAGAGATCCCGCTAAATTTGCGGGAAGAGGAGACGTCATTTTGCCGTCTTTTTGTGTCTGAAAGCGAGGTGAAAATTTGCCGGCCTGCTGATCTGTTCACATGATGCGGCATTTTGGGGAGCCAGGAGGCAGGATCAGCTATAGTAAATTAAATTGTGACGTGCAACAGGGGGCGTGTAGAGTGATAGTCGTAGGCCTTATTATGTGTGCGTGGGGCTTCAGATACAGCAGGTGTGTGATTTCAAAAACCATGGCGGGAGAACCGACTGCACTTTGGTTAGCTTACATTTGCTTTGCGGTTGCTGTTAGAATGTTAGATTCTTGCGATAGATGTCTTCAGACAATAAAAAGTAATTTGAAGGGAAATTGAAGAGTTGCCCTTGCGTTCGCCGTGATTTCCCTTTGAAAATCAGAGGTTCACAGGCTACTGTGGCCTTGGTCAGTGGCGCCGCCAGCCGTAATCTACGCACTGAGCGTACAATTTATTCATGAAATCATTCAATATTACAACAATACAAAATAGCTTGTGTATTGCCTTAATTGAAACATGCTTCGCGCACAAATGATAGCCTAGGGCAAAGAGAATGGACATCTCAACATAAGAATACATTAGAAGATGATGATTGGTGTAAACTTTGTCACACGACGTGATAAGCAGTTCTGGCGCTTAAAAACGCAACGTTCCATTCAGTCATAAATCATTTAAGCGTAGGCCTAGTGCTCGTCATGAAAATAAAACAGCAGCTTAATATTTTTCAGGTGTTTAACAGTAGGCCTGGGCGCACTGTTAGCAGTTATGCCGAAGGCAGTGAGATTATTAGGCATTGCATCCTGTCACTCTGTTTGGAACATCGCAGTTCGGGTTGATAAGATTCAGTTAATGCGAGTATGGATCGTCTCAAAGTTTGGGACAACCAAACAACAGTGTAGGCAAAGCAAATCCTAATTGTTAGGTTACCATAGCTGTCTTTTCTCTAGGCCAGGGCCTATCGGAAATCGCGACATAAGCACATTTCTTTTTTCTTTTCTTTCTTGTTCGCGTGTTGGGTAGTGAAGCGATAATGCATTTAAAGCAGTAGCCTACATTATGTGAGCCAGAGCCGATATGGCCAGAGCTGCTGCTCTGTAGCCTATAGGTATTCTGTCCCACCCAAATTTGCTGAACTACTTGCGAAGTAGCCTATTATCACAAACATCACATGTATCACACGAAAGAGCTTTTTCTCAGCTTTTAAACGATGTTAGTTGTTGTGGTAAACGGTTCGCGAAAAAAGTAACTTTAATTTAATCATATTTTTTGCGCCCGTCTCCCATTCATCTTGGTGGAATACTTCGCGAACTTTACCTCAACACATGACAAACCATATATCAGAATAAACAGCAGACCTTACCGAACACAAAGTGTAAAGCATGCCCCTGTACAGTTAGCCATTCCAGAGTAATCCGGTTTTAAATTTGCAGCAATGTCTTTATGCATGTCTCCAACTTTGCGGTTCCTATGTGTTTAAATTGTTCAATAGATCTACATGATTTTATAACAGGCCAAATACAAAACAAATGTTACAAATATCGCCTAGATATTTGTAAGCATTACAATAAGAGGATATAGGGCAGACAGACGCTCATGAGTTCATGCTTTGTTTTTTCGCTGGATTTTAGGATAGCCTATTATGGCAACTGATTGCATTCCAAGCTACAGTCAACTCTAGCAGGCATTGAATGACTGGAGACTTTGTGAATTTATAGATTGACATAATGTGCTGTCTCTGCTATTGCTGCTTTTGATCAGTTAGATTTATTTGCAATCTCCTGTGGTGGGCTGGACATAGCATCGAAATGCCCGCCCAGATTCACACTGGTGCCGGAACGAAAAAACTCAGCAAAATGTCTAGGGCTTGGTAGTAAATTTGGCGAGACACTTTGTCCCGCCGTTCCGCCTCGGTCTATGTGAAAGGGATAGTCATTCCGCGATTCTGGTACATAAAATGGCGGCGATTTCGCCAGTGTGAAAGGGCCTACAGTCTTCACTTTTCATAACAAATAGTTTTCAAGTCAGCAATTGATACTTTGCTACTGAAACTTTAAAGCTCAATTTGAGTGAAAAAAATATTTTGTTTTGTTTTGTTTACTCCGCAGCTGGACAGCAAAGGGGTGCTGTTAATCCTGTTAGGTTATGTTTTCCCGATACTGATCATTCTGAGACCAATAATTATTCCTTTCATAGGAAAACTGAATGTCAGTAGGAAATACACTGTAAAAACTGCTTTTCAAATAAAATCTGTGTTATTAATCTTATTTCAAGATCAAAACATCTATTTATTCTAATCTAGAGAAATCTAGCCTGAATACAAGCAAATTTGTCCGCCAGTGCGCTAAGCAAATTTGTCTTAAAAACAGGCAAATTTGTCTTCAAGTAAATTTGTGTTGATAAGACTCCTTGAAATAAGTCACTCTTCTTAAATTATGTCAAAATAATCTTTCGAGAGAACACTAGGCAAGTCTCTTCATAAAAACAATACCAAATAGATTTTTTGATCTTAATATAGGCCTATTATTGATAACACTTGGTTAGATTTTATTTTTTGCAGTGTACATGACTGATACTATAAGAAAAGAAAACAGCATATTCTGGACTGTATTTTTTGAATATAGTAAACCATGGCCTAACAAAAAAAAAAAAACACCATTTGACTTTTTTCTTATTTCCAACAGCCTGGAGGCATAAAGCATGGGGCTACATGAAAACAACATCACAACTATCAACCCACTGTGTGAAACAAACAACTCTGTCAACAGTCAATATATGCAGTGGACTGTGGATTTACGGCGATCGCCTGTTTTACTGCTTGGGGGACAGGAAGTGGAATCGGAGTTCTTCTCTCTCAACCTGGCTTTGACTGATGTTCTCTTCTTTACTGGTACTCTGCTGCTGCCATTCATTATGCTTTGCCCAAAAATTTCTATTACGAGTTTTGGGTTTCTTTTACAGGTTGTGTTTACTGGTGTGTCAACAACAGGCTATCAGGAAGGACCAAGGAACTGTAGGCCTATTCATAATTTCCTCATGCTGTGTTTGATATCATAGTCCTCTGCCACACAAAATAGCGCACCAGAAATGCTGTGATCAATTAGTCTGTTTTGCACACATAACGTCCAAAATATATAGACTAACTTAACTTTAAACACAACTTTATTCTTGTGCAAATATCACCAAAGTCCATAGACTGAGTCATGAGAAGTCTAAACGGTCCTACACTATTCTGGGCCGAGGAGCAACATTGCGCGCCCAGTTTAGCTAAGATTAGAAAGCGAAAAATCTGTCTTGTCTTAATGAGCCTAGTTCACAGGCAGGAAGCTAATGATAGCCTATGAGTAAGTCTATGAGTAGGTTCTAACAACTGAAACAAATTCTAACTCTCTGTCCACACTGAAGCCATTAGATATGCTATTCTACTGCGTCTTATTTTTCACGATGCAACACAAAGAAGGCAAGAAGGGAAAAGAAAATGGGGCTTCCAACAAAAGTCCAGTTACAACATTCTATTTGAAAACAAAGTAATGAAATTGTACTTATGGCATTACAGCTAGGAAATGATCTGACCAGTCATTTGTGGCATGACTTATAGCTTCTCAACAAATATGCCACTCCATTTCATTTTTGTTGTGGTAGCCCATCAGATTCACATCACATCACAGTTCGGTACCCAGCAAAATCAATCCTACTATACATCATCCTGTTAAAAAGTCAAAATATGAGTGATAATACATCAGTAGCCCACTTCATCAAACAGCACAAGGCAAGAGGCATTTATTTTAATTCAATTATGATAGGGCTATAGTGTTTACAACTTAGAGCTTTAAAGGTCACATTCACTGAGAAACCGTTTAATACTTGTTACTTTCGAAATACTATAGCTCACTACAAGTTGCATATGCATGCTGCACTTGAAAGTGATCTTCTACCCCCATTGCCCGCATTAGCCAATGAAAGAAAATACACGTAAAAACAAGCGAATCAGAAAGAGCCCTTCCCAATGACGCCGAAGGGAAACTGACTATTCATGACCTCGCCCACCTTGGCTTGTGACCGCCTACAGGAAGACTGGAAGATTTTGCGGCTAGGGGATTGTCTCTCTGCAGCTAGTAGGAGCTAACAGCAAGTTGCCAACATGGCGGAAAAAAAAGTCGTGCCCGTTTTATTTTTTTGGCAATAACACATCAATGTTGCATTCGTTGGAACACCACCACCGAAGTAGTGCAACATTAGTTCTGTGTTTCAATCATTTCGACCACACTCACTGCCTTAGAAAGTGGTTTTGCATCGATGTTCTGAAAACCTGGTTCTGTACCGCCATGACGATCGACCACCAGCTCACAGGCTGTAAGTACAAACAAACTTTTCCACCTAACGTCTGTTACAAAATAGCATGTTCATATTCTTCACGTTAGCATGCATGAAAAGGGTACAAGCTAGGCTTAGGCTAGCCTATATTACAGGAAGCTACACCAGGCACGTAACTGAAGTGTTCTGTTCGCGACGTGTAAAATCAGAGAATGCCTAATAGGAAGGGCTCTGGTAAAATCCATTAGAGGAATGGTCTATTTTCCCGAACGTAGCCTACAGGCCACTAACACGCCAGGTGTAGCTATACTTCCATTGATTAGGCCTATTGGAAGCTAATTGTTGCAGTACATAACGCGAACGGAATGCTTCAGTTACGTGCCTGGTGTAGCTGACCACAGAAACCAGACCAGACCACAGAAACTGACCACACCACCCAGAGATTTAGCTTGTTGAACCTATAATCTTCTAACCTAAGCGTTAAACCACAAATAATAATATTAGCAACAATATTTTATGCTCAACTAAGTACGGGTATTGTTCTAGTCTAAACAGGGAAAATCAAAAACACAATACCCCTGCACTATTAGGCTAAGTTGCTATCACTAGAGCTCAGGTATTTACACTTCAGTCTAATTTATGTCTTCTTGCCATTATTACATTGACATACAATGATGTTTTGTTTGATTACTTGCTGTTTACTTAGTGTTTTGTATGTCTTCCAGAGCACATCCTCATGTCAGGCTACACAGCTTTCTAGCCTACATTAGGTCATCACGTTAGAAGCAAAGGTTTGTGTTCTAACTTTTATTGTTGTGCTAGTTAGTTTCTAGAAGTCTTTTTCTAGTAGGCTAATACAGGTTCTTATGTGCTTGTCAATGTTTTGGAAAGTCAATTCATGGGTTTCTTCAGGTCACTTTCTACAGGTGTATAAAATCAAGCACCTCGATTATGAATGCAGACTGCATGGTGCTTGATTAATACACCTGTGTAAATGGACCTGATGAAACCCATGAATTGCATAACAGATAGAATTGATATTACCGAATGTCTTCTTGTGGGTGTGCTACTTAGTACATCATACACCTTACCACAGTCACTAAAATATTTTTGTTTCCATTGTGCCAGTACAGTTTTGTGAGATAGTGAATGTCCTGTGTACTATTAGTATCTTGTAACTTGACAGTAATACACATTTATTTACTTTAGGTACCCAAACAGAATACTTCATGAAAAGTATGAGTATTGATACAAGCACTTCGGATACACCATGGGCATGGGGGCCTGCTACCTCTACTGCCATCAAGCCTGTTCATCCAAGGCCAGCTAGAAGACCTCGGGTTGATCAAGAGGAGGAGGAGGATGAAAGCGACATCTCCACAATAACACCTGATGGCTCCACCTATGGCCCAGCGCAATCAAAGAGCAATGTAATAAAATCATCACAGCCAACGAATGTGTTTTGTGTGTTGTCCCTTCGGATCCCCAGGACAATACAAGCCGAAACAACAACTCAGACCTTTTTCCCTAAATAATCCCAGCACTATCTTACAAAGGATCTGTAGGCCAGATGTCTGCATCATCTGGCAAAAAGAGGACATTGTTAATTCTGTGCATAGTTTGGATGTTCTTGTTTTGTGTTTGCATTATTTTAATAGACTGCAATATTACTATTTGTCAGTGTTTCACGGACCACCTAGCAAAAAAAAAACAGTAGACCTACTTCAACAGTATATTACACAATAGGCCTTCTTACTGAACCACCTTGCTTATTGTCTTTGCACCTTGCTTATGGTGTCAGAGGATTCGTATGATTTAAACTGGCATAGGTTACATCAGTGTTGCAGAACTGTTTGGATTTACATACAAGTTGGTTCAATATTGCAAACAAGTCATCTATTATATTTTACCACATCTACTTGTGGAACACTTGAGAGAGCTTGCGGAACACACTTTGAGTACCACTGCTGTATGTAAATATAATAAAGTTGTTTATAGACAATTGACCTGTTTTGTATATTTGTTTTAGGAGTTTCATCAGTTTTTGTCCCTTTTAAGCTAAAGGTTTATCTTACCTTTCATATCTTCTGTCTCACAGAGGGCCATAGTCGTCATAGTCGAATGTTTAGTGCATTTTGAAGGGAGTACATTATGCTAAGGCAGACTGGTTCTAATCCTGGGTACAGGGTCATACAGACAACAGGGGTACTGGTGTTGCCCATTTTTCTAACCACATGAGCAATCCCCTTACGAAAAAGTAGTATAGGAATCTTATAGTATTTGGGACAAAATATTATAGTAATCTTATAGGAATAATTGGGACATACTGTAGAAGTACTACTAATAACTCTATAATATCCTGTAACCGCTATAGTTTTTCTATAGTAGTCTTATAGTACCTATAGTATGTCCAAATACTATAGTATTCCTATAAGATTACTGTAATATTTAGTCCCAAAATACTATAAGATTCCTATAGTAGGCTACTTTTTCTGTCATACGTGACAGAAAACAACTTGAGTAGGCTAACCTCTGCCAATGTCAGGCTATCAAAGGCATAGTTCTCATTACCGGAGAAGTCTTGCAGCACACATTCTCTGCTTCTGTAGGCATTCTGGTACAATTCCAGCAAAATATAGCTAGGTAGGCGTGTTTGCATTTAGATCTATCTATATATTGGGCTATGACCAAGTGGTCTTTCAATGATAGTATCATGGAATTCAAACCATAACTATCTAGCTATTCCGATAGCATTAGCAGGCTAGGTCAGTGGCTGAACTGCATTTAGGGTGCTTACCTGTGTTGTGAAGTAAAATATCTACTAGGAAGATTGCAAAGACTTTTGACTGTGTAAAGAAGTAGGTCTTTATTTTAAAACGTTTCCAACTGTTTATTACTTGAAAGCAAGATGACGATTGTCACAAACGTTTACCTCTTTTAGGAGAAATTTTAAGCTGACAGGCAATTGTTACCATTCTATTAAACCAACGTTCACCGACAAACGATCAGGAAGCGGTTCTTCTTCCTACTCGAATACTAGGATCAAACACATGAAGTTGTATCTCCGAAGACATTTTGTGCAACAGTTTTGACTCGAGTTTTAGCCAGGTTTTAGCACTGTAAAGTTGAATATGGAGCATAGCACAGGCAGAATCGGATGAGGACGCACTGGAGGAAGCGTCACAGTACTGTTAGCCAATCAGAGGTGAATTCATTAGCATGTCATTAATATTCATGACTAGAGGCGAAATCCAGTCGTTCCTCCCCGCCCACCTTCCCCACCAAACTAGAACAGCATGAAACAGACGCAGGACAGCATTTTTTTCACCAAAACCGGCTCACAGGGCATTCATCAATACTACAGACCACTGCAACATTAATGAAAAAACGATGAGATGAGACCTTTAAAGCAGAACCTGATTGACTTATACCACACCAATTGATCTCAATCTTTTTTAAAATGTCAGTGCATTGACCTAAGATCTAAATTCATCTTTATGTTTGAAGCAGTTTGTGCTTCCTAAATAAATCATGATTTCATTGTTTTCTCAAATAGATTTGTTAAATACACTAGTCAAAAGTTTGGACACACCAACTCTCAAATGTATGTTTTTTTTCTTTATCTTTATTTATCCGAGTACCGGTAGATGGTTATAATTATGAAATAGCCCACATGGATTAATGTTGCAAGCAAATAAAAAGTGTAAATAAAGCTACATTTTCAATATTCTAAATTCTTCAAGGTACAGACCTTTCGCTCAGTCTCTCAACCAACTTTATATGGTCAGCTGGAATGGATTTCCAACAGCCTTGATGGAAATCATTTGTTAGCTGCTTGTCTTTCACTGATTTTATTGAAAAGAATGAAGTTGGCTTTAATAATATCAATCATAGGCAAAGTTGTCATAGAGGTAAACAGTGAAGAATATGAAATGTGGCGCATGGAAATAATACACAGTATTTCTAGAGACCTTTGTCTTCTGTCATACTTTGGATGTTGTAGGTATTGTTGTACAATGTAGTAAAAAAAAAAAATATATATTTTAAAAAATACGAATAAGTGTGTGTGTGTCCAAACGTTTGACTGGTAGTGTAGTCATTTTTGTATTTAGGCTAGTGAAATTGTTTTCGGGCATCCAAAAACTCAAGAATACGGAGGGCTATCAGGGATTCAGATACATTGTGATCTCTGGAGAGACACTGTGTGTAATTGTGCATTGTTGCATTTTGTGTTAACTATATCCATTTTCTTATGGTGACTAGCATGTAATGGTAGACTGGCATTTCATAATTTACAAAAACAGTGCTAGTTGGGATAAGTTAGGATGGGTGTTAGAACACGCAGGAAGTGTTCTCCTATTGAATTCTTGAATTTCCCCTTGGGGATCAATAAAGTATCTATCTATCTATCTATCTATCTATCTATCTATTGACTGTTTCAAGAGAGTTCCATTATTAGCATCATAGTTGTTCCCTCAAGGCTTCCATTTTAACATTCCATGTGTTATCTTAATGAAGCGGAAGTAGATTGGGAACAAAATAGAACGTTCAAACATTGTTTTTATTTTCTTGTTGAAAGGGTCTTAATGTATAATTCTCACACAGTGCTGTGTAGTGTTCCCCATGCTGGAGATGACAACACTTAAATAAAATGTCATTCTCTTGTAGAAAACAACTAAAGTCTGACAAGATAGTTCGGTCAGTCATTAAAAACTGTTAAAACAGATTTCCTTAAAATGTAATAATAATAATAATTTAATAATATTAATAATAATAATTTAATTTAATAATAATAATAATAATATTTTAATAATAATAATAATACAAATCCCATCTGTTAAGGCTGGTGTCAATTTATTAAGTCACTTTATTACTACACAATTGAACTGAACTGAATCTCACTTTTTTACTCTCAACCTGGCTTTGAACGATATTCTCTTCTTCACTGGTACTTTGTTGACAATTCATTAGTTTCTACCCAGAGTTTCTAATGAGAGCTTCGGGTTTCTTTTACGAGTTCATTATCGCTGGCGACCCCCTGTTTAAGACCTGCGTCTGCGTGGAATGCTACCAAGCTGTGCTCCACTCTGTGCTCTTCCTGAAATTAAGACCACTGAGATACAGGCTGAAGTGTCCTACTTTGATCTGGCTGATGACTCTGATGATCAGCTTGGTGTTTGTGTTTGTTGGTAAAAAAGCTGTAGATATATATTGGCCAACACTATCCATGATTTTATTGGTAGTAAATGTCATGTTGCTGCCTGGTAGTGCTGAGAGGACTTAGTAAGTCTGGACCAGGTGAAGGAGAGAGGGGGAGAAAAGGAGCCAATCAGATCAAGATGAAGGCATTCAGAATCATCTCAGTGATGGAGGTTACCCAGCTCATAATAATGACAGCCAACATAGCTTCTTATTGTGCCACAAGATTATAGGATCTCCAGCATGTGAAGGACGTGTCTTTGGGATTTTTTTTTTCATCATAATGACTGCATACCTTACCCAACCTCTCCTCTACCTTCACAGAGCAGGAAAACTAACCTGCACCCCAACTTCTTGAAATGCCTCTGTATCGGAATGTCACATATTACCAACCGTCCCGTATGTCCAACCTCTTACTTGTATGTGTCACTGATATTCATTTCTATACAAACCAAGATGGCGGATTCCTAAAGAAACGCAAGCACCCACACCATAACTGTATCTAAATTAGCTATGTACCAAAAATTAAATTTTACCGTGACTCGAAGATTTGTAAACAGTGTTGTAAGGCTGCGTGTACAAATCCGCTTGGAGCTCTAGTGGAATTTTGAATTGTGACGAGAATTCTCGGGCTAACCGTTGATGTGCCGTGAGAAGGTGGAAATACATGCACCCACCAGCCCAACACTAAACTCTGAGCGTGGTACACAAAATCAGATATTTCAGGTAGTAAAAGCCCCGGTAAGAACCAAACTAGATTTTGTTCAAATCTACACACCTATGGCTACTGTAAGGTTCATTTATCAAATGTTGTTTTGAAGTATTAAAAAACATTGTTTTTTTAGAATTTTCGAACAAAAATTTGGTAATTTGTAATGACTGGTAATGGTTGGTAATGGTAAAAAAAATTGGCAATGGTTGGTAATTAGTACGTTTACGATACTTTTTATAACCTTTCCCCTGTTGCATTCTAAGAGCAATAGAGTATGGTGTAATACAAAACAGCTGGTGACTAACTGCAGTTGAGACCGTTTATTTACTGTATTGTGCTAATAATGAGGTTTGAAATGGGGTGGGACCTGGGTTGAAGATAACAATATTGCTGTTGCATGGCATATCTAATCCCACCAGGTTGTGCAAATGGGTTATCAATGAATGTCAAAGAGACAAATCAACTACCAAACCATTAAGTCAGCAGCCCATTAAGATTTGCATGATAGGTGTGTCTATACCATGCCACTGCTGGGATACACCTGACCTGTGCCTTTGCATCACCAGCCTTATAAATACAGGTCACTGTAGTGAAAACACTGACATCATTACTTCGGCCCTGAAAGGTAAGTGACACTGACCTCATCTGGGTGGAGAAATAATACAAAGATAGATATAATTTGTACATACAGATTGATTTCTCTACTTCACAAAGAACAAACCAAAATGTGCAGTAAATGAATATTTGTCATCATTAATTATTCAAATAACAGCGCTTAAAAAGCACATAGATGTTATGGTTATGGTTACGCTTTTGTCCAAAGCGACATACAAATACAAAACAATATAATACTTAAAATTTAACAGGGAACAAATTAAGATGTTGGTCAGACTATAATAAGGAGAAGAGCAATAATAAACAACAATGTCAATTCAATCAATAGCCTAATGAAATAAACAATGACAAAAAGGGAAAATAGCAATAATAAACAATAATGTACTGTACATTCAATCAATAATATAATAACAATAACAATAGCATGGTAAGACTGCATTATGGCGAATATCAATAATGAACAACGTCAAATTAATCAACAGCCTAATGAAAATAAAACAATACTACATAACAACACAAAGTTACAATACAAACCATAACACAAAGTGCATAATGAACTATGTGCATATTGAACAGATAGGTATTTAGACCACTCTTAAAAGACCCAAAACTATCACTGGAAAAGAGAGCACTGGGCAACTCATTCCACCAACATGGAACCACTGAGGAAAAAAGTCTTGAATTTGACCTAGTGTTTATGACTGGTCGACACAACAGACGCTCTTCAGAAGACCACAGAGGGCAGTTGGGGATGTACAGTACATCTTGATCATTCAATTTAAAATAACAAGGAGCAGATCCAGTCAGTGTCCTATAGGCCAAAGTGAGAGATTTCAATGTAATTCTGGCTACTATAGGGAGCCAATGGAGAGTACCTAGGAAAGGAGTTACATGTGTCCTCTTTGGCTGATTGAAGACCAGGTGTGCTGCAGCATTCTGAATCAGCTGTAACGATCTTAGGCCTACTTCACAAGCAGGTAAGCCAGCTAATAGTGAATTACAATAGTCCAGCTTGGAGATGACCATGGCCTGAACAAGAAGTTGTGTGGAATCTTGTGTCAGATAAGGTTTGATCTTCCTTATGTTGTAAAGGATAAACCTAAAGATTTTGCAATTGAAGCTACATGCTCAGAGAAGTTAAGTCGGTAATCAATTACAATGCCCAAGTTACGTGCCGTTCTAGTTGGGGTCAGTGAAGTTGAGTCAAGCTGGATGTTAATCTGTTGGGGAACTGCCGTTTTAGCTGGAAACACCAAAAACTCAGTTTTTGAGAGATTAAGCTGAAAGTGCCGATCTTTCATCCAGGCTGAAATATCATTAAGGCAGAAATCCGATGGGAAACACTAGGGTCATTAGGTGGCAAAGACAGGTAAAGTTGAGTGTTGTCCGCATAGCAGTGATAATTAAATCCATGAGAGTGAATGTGATGAATTATTTTCCCCTTCACCTCCAGGAACTTAAACGGTCCTCACCGACAGAAACCTCCTTCTCCATGGGCTTGTGGAACTGTCAATCCGCAGTCAACAAAACCGACTTCATAGCTGGCTATGCCAACCACCTTTCATTGGAACTCCTTGCTCTCACTGAGACTTGGATCAAACCAGAGAACACTGCCACCCCGGCTGCACTCTCCACTAACCTTACACTATCCCACACCCCTCGCCTATCTGGACGAGGAGGCGGGACGGGCCTGCTGATCTCCAACAAATGGAAATTCACCCCGCTACTGCCTTCAAACAAATATGTCTCATTCGAATTCCATGCCATCACAGTGATCGCCCCAGCAAAACTCTACGTGCTGGTCATCTACCGCCCTCCAGGCCAACTAGGCGACTTTATTGACGAACTTGACACTCTGCTATCCTCCATCCCTGAGCATGACTGTCCGCTTCTTGTTCTCGGTGATATGAACATCCACTTAGATGCCCCAGGCTCAGCGGACTTTTTGGCCCTGGTCCACTCCTTTGACCTCGAACTGGTTCAAAGCCCACCGACTCACAAAGCTGGCAAAGAGCTTGACTTGATCTTCACTCGGAACTGCAGCACAGACACCCTCATGGTGACGCCTCTCCATCTTTCTGACCACTTCTTCATCCAGTTCAACGTCAGCCTGTCAGAACAGCCTCCGGCTCCTCAGCCGATGGTCACGTTCCGCCGCAACATCCGGAACCTGTCTCCAACACACTTCTCCTCTGTGGTTGCCTCCGGTCTACCTCCACTCAACACCTTCTCCTCTCTGGAGGTTAATGAAGCCACTGACTCGCTCTGCTCCACACTGACCTCGTGTCTAGACGAGCTGTGCCCTCTTACCACAAGGCCAGCTCGATCCAAACATTCTCATCCATGGCTAAATGATACCCTCCGATCGCAGCGCACCAAACTCAGAGCCGCGGAGAGGAAATGGCACAAATCCAAACTAGCTGACGACCTCAAAAACTACCAGACACTCCTGACCTCCTTCTCAGCCAGCATCACTGCTGCTAAGACTGCTTTCTACCATGACAAAATCAACAGCGCTACAGACACTCGAAAACTCTTCTCAACCTTCAAATCGCTACTCAACCCTCAGCTGCCTCCTCCTCCATCCAGCCTTACTGCAGATACCCTCGCCTCATTTTTTACAAACAAAGTGGCGGCAATCAGCAGTCAATTCTCTACATGCCCACTCAACGCATCTGACTCAGATACTGCACTCCTACAACCTCTAGGGACTGCTGGAACATCTTTTTCAGCATTCACGCCTCTCTCCGAGAGTGAAGTGTCCAGACTCCTGACATGCAGCCGTCCTACCACATGCTCGCTGGACCCTATACCTACGAGCCTACTTCAGTCCATCAGCCCGACCATCGCTCCAGCTATCACACATGTGATCAATGCCTCGCTAACCTCCGGCACATTTCCAACAGCGTTCAAAATGGCCCGGGTAACACCGTTACTTAAGAAAGCTTCTCTCAACCCTGCTCAAGTCGAGAACTACCGCCCTGTCTCACTACTGCCTTTCCTATCCAAAGGCATTGAACGAGCAGTCTCCAAACAGGTCTCTGACTTCCTTTCACAGAACAACCTTCTGGATCCAAATCAGTCTGGGTTCAAAAGCGGCCACTCTACCGAAACGGCTCTGCTGTCTGTAACAGAAGCCTTAAAAGAAGCCAGGGCGACCGCTCGGTCATCAGTACTCATTCTGCTTGACTTATCGGCTGCCTTTGACACGGTTAATCACCGTATCCTTCTCTCTATACTCGCTGACATGGGAATCTCCGGTTCTGCTCTCTCCTGGTTTGAATCCTACCTCACAGGACGCTCGTTTAACGTATCATGGCTTGGTCAGCTATCCGCACCTCACCATCTCACCACAGGGGTCCCCCAGGGCTCAGTGCTGGGCCCCCTCCTCTTTGCTATCTACACCACCTCCTTGGGACAGATTATCCGTTCGCACGGCTTCTCATACCACTGCTATGCAGACGACACACAGCTCTATCTGTCCTTTCCACCTGACGACCCCCTGGTTTCAGCACGGATCTCGGATTGCCTTTCAGACATAGCTACATGGATGAAGGCACACCACCTCCAGCTGAACCTCTCAAAGACTGAACTGCTGGTCATCCCAGCTAAACCTACCATACACCACGACATCAACATCAAATTTGACTCCCTGTCTGTTTCACCGACCAGGACTGCAAGAAATCTAGGAGTTGTTCTTGACAACCAACTAAACTTCTCAGATCATGTTGCCTCAGTCGCCCGGTCATGCCGTTTTGCACTCTACAACATACGGAAAATCAGGACTTACTTGACTCAAGATGCTACCCAACTTCTGGTTCAGGCAATAGTCATCTCACGACTCGACTACTGCAATGCCCTCCTGACAGGTCTCCCAGCCTGCGCAGTGAAACCACTTCAGATGATCCAGAACGCGGCGGCGCGCCTGGTCTACAACCAACCCAAAAGGGCACATGTTACCCCGCTGCTCATCCAGCTACACTGGCTACCTATGGCGGCCCGCATCAAATTCAAGTCTCTAACGCTTGCCTACAAAGTAGTCTCCGGCTCTGCTCCCACCTACTTGAATGCCCTCATACAGACTTACACTACCTCCAGACCGCTGCGCTCCTCTGACGAACGACGTCTAGCTCTACCACCGGTACGCTCAAGCCAATCCAAACTTTTCTCATCTGTTGTTCCTCGTTGGTGGAACACACTGCCAGTTCTTACAAGGGCAGGGACATCCTTTTCCACTTTCAAAAAGCTCCTGAAGACCCAGCTCTTTAGAGAACATCTACTCTCATAGCAACACTTACAACAAGTCTTACTGATCCTAGCACTCACCAGCCGTTTTAAACTGACAAGTAACTGTTAAAAACAGCACTCACCGACGCACTTATTCTTACTGTACTCTAATGTTTTTTTAAACTGTCCTAAAATTGTGAGAATTGTTCTAAAACTTACTGTTTACCATGTTGTTAGTCGCTTTGGTTAAAAAGCGTCAGCCAAATGTAATGTAATGTAATGTAATGTAATGTAATTATGATATTTTGAGCTAAATTATAATATATTGCTTCTTTAAAAAAATATCTGAGAAATATTTCACATCACTTATTGTATTCATAGGTGTGATGGCTGTCTTAGGTAAGGTAAGGTGTGGTAATAAAACAATATACTGTATAACATTGGATTGAGGAACCGTTCTTGTTCAAGAACTCTTTGTTAAAGGGACACCAGGCAAGCTTGATGCTTTTTCTCTACGAAACTCCCCCTCGCTCGGTCTGAAGCTCTTTTCCTTTTCTTTGCATCTTCCGTCAAGGGTTTTTGCTGCTTCTTCGCCGGCTCTGCCACGTTTGCAACAATCGCTAACGTTTTGTTAGCCTGCCTCTGTGCTGTGGATACAGGATGTAAACTAATCCTGCTCCGGTCGGCGGGTACGATACACTGAACTTGCAAGCGGGATATTCTTCCTACAGGCAGTATAGGGCGGGCGAGAAAGTCTTCATTCGCCCTGTAATGAGTCATTTAACCATATACCGACTTACGAAGATGAGTAATTAACACGAAAACGTTGCCTGGTGTCCCTTTAAACCTAATAAATCTGACTCCACTTAACTTAAAAGATATTCAGCATTAGCCGCTGATGCATTAATGCAGTATTGCACCCCACAGTAGGCTGATACATGGTCACTTATTTGGATACCTGCAGTCTGTAGTGGTTTAGCCTAATGGTGTTGCTCAGGATATTGCCAAGGCCTGTTAATTTGGGCGCTACCCATGGACACAACATGTTACTAGTCTGATTGAAGTTCTGCGGATACCCCGCGGCTCTGAAGATGCTCTGAAATTTGCAGCGGTGGAGGCCTGCATCCTTTAAGGAGGTTATGCACCCAATGATTCAGTATAGGCATCGGAAATCCTGAATTCTTGAGATCTTTGCTAACGTCAACACATTTCTCTATAAGACTGAGGACATTAAAACACTCGCACTATGAAACCAAACATACAACACGTCATACAAGTCATACAACACGTAATATGTGCAATTCAATTCCCCTGCCTTCGCTGTGACTTCCCTGTGGGAAAGTAAACACAGGACATACTGTAGGTAGTGGAGACATTAGAGACATGTGTGAGACAGTCAATTTAAAATGACAATATGCACTCTGTGAAAGTTAAGTCAAGTCAAGTTAATTTATAGTGTATTTCATACACAGAGGTCAATCACTGTGCTTTACATAAACAAAAGCAAACAGGAATAGTTAATAAAAGCATGGAAGGGCAATAGTTAAAAAAGTAAAGAATAAAAAAGACACAAGGTAATAGTACATAAAAGCATAAAAGGGCAATAGTTTAAAAGTGTTTAAAAATTAAGAATTAAAAGACATAAAACAACAATGAATGATTACTCAGTGATAGTGATACTAGTCAAACAAGCAATAGAAAGCTACTGGCCCTACAGGGGTGAGGTCACAGTTCAACTGTGATAACATATAGCAAAGATAAACGGTCTTAAAGATCCCTATATTTATAACTCTGACACAGCTGTGTAATTCTTTTTTCAGCAAATTCTTAATCAGACTCACAACTGCAACATGACAACATGCAGTCACCTGAAGAAATCACGACAGACCTGTCCCAGATGCACAATAATGACACTGAGTATGGACAGTATATCATGAGTTTGAATACTGCTGCTTTAATGACAAGTTCCTTGATTTCCATGCCAGTGCACATTTATGTGACATGGTTGATTGTGACTGGAGCTGGAAATGGAGTTGCTTTGGAATGGTTTACTCTAAACTTGTCTATATGTGAGGTTATCTCCAGCCTTGGGACCCCATTGTATGCATTACGAGCACAATTTTGCCAGTGTTTTCATTTAAATCTTGCTGTATTATTCCTTATGACTGGCCGACCCCTGTTCCAGACCTGTATCTGTGTGGAGCGCTACCTGGCTGTGCTCCACCCTGTGCTCTTCCTGAAGTACAAGCCACTGAGATACAGGCTCACTGTTTCTGGTCTGGTTTGGCTGATAGTCCTGAGCTGCACTTTGATTTTCATCTTTCGACCTTCAGCATCTATAATTGTTTTGAATAGTATTAACACACCTTCAATCCTAGTGATACTGTTCTGTTCTTTGGTCATCCTAAGGGCTCTGACAGAGCCTGGTCCAGGAGACGGAAGAAGACAGGTAGAGGGAGCCAAACAAGCCAAGATGAAGGCCTTCAAAATCATGTTGACTATACTACTATTCCTGATAGTATATACCATAATAGGCTTTATTCAACAGGTTATTATGAGCAGTGTAAATAATGTTATGATGAACATGTTATCTGGTACAGTTGTTAGTCATAGTAATATTTGCAGGACTCGTCTATCCTCTTCTATACCTTTACACTGCAGGGAAACTCCCTTGCAGCCTTGCCATGCCTACCTCACATTAAATATGTTGCCATTCCGTATGACAAAATAGAACACGAGAATGGTCATTGACAGCAAATATATCATGTCTCTTTATATATCATGTCCCAGTTTATGAAAATGTACCCACCTCAAATCTGTACTTTTGTGTTCTGGTAAAAGACTCTATACAGGATGTGATTGGCTTGACTAGAGTTTGGTTTTTCCAGCTCGCAAGCCATCGGAGAGTTGCTAGACGACACTGGCTGCAAATTACATTTACTAGATTTCTAGGCTAGTGGTCTGGCGCATGATCCAAAAATTGCTATCTTACATCCTCTAAAAATCATTACGCCACTGATCAAGAAAAACCTGCTCTAAAGTGAAAGGAGCATATAAGGGCACTGCTGAAGAACAAAACAACTGAAACAACTCATCTGCTCATCTGAAACAACTCATCTGCAGGATAAATATCCTTAGGATTTTTATTTAGTCATTTGAACATTTTGAGGGTTAAACAGTAGTGGCAGAGTGTGGCAGTGGCTACTAGAGTCAGAGGCCGTGACATATTCATTGGTCAGTCTGCACGTACTGTAGGGGACAGGGTTTGCATAACAGGGTTTAGTTGGCATTTGGCATTTGGACCATTACAAAATAACTGCAACGGCAAATGTTCAAGGGATGAGCAAATGCGTAAAGTCGACCCCGTTCATCACAGGTTTCAAGGAAGCTCTTCAAAATTTGAAATGTTTGATAAGCTAGTCATCAACAATCATTGAACTAAATATAAGCGCTTGGTCTAAATAGGTTTCATAGGTTTTAATTCTTGATATCCTCTGATAAGACTACAGTTAGATCATAGATTATAGATCGTAGGCTGTTGCATAGCTTAGTAGTATTTGTGCATGTTGTATGCCCATTTATATGGAAACATAGGCCTACTTCGAAGTGTTATCATTTTTAATAGCCAACATTTCACAATATGCTGTGCAAATAAAGGCCTAGACTTGTGATCAATTAATGTTGTTGCGCTGCATTGCCTATAAGTGTCGCCAACTGACGATACACATTGGAAATGTGCGTATATACACACATATAGGGAGTAACACACATTTTCTTTGGATTGCCAGATTAGCCTACTTAATGCTATATATTTTGATTTTGGACTGCAATTCCCATTTTAAATCCCAATTTTTAGTCTGAGGTTCCTAAATGGTGTTGTTAAGTCCACTCATATATAATATTTACCCTGTCTGACCTTATATTACCTTACCTTACCTTAGGGACCGTTCGTTATTTATAAACGGGGTCACCGGAGGAAAATAGGGGAGGGTCATGTCTTTTTATTCTTTGCTGAGGGGAGGGTCACCTAACTTTTTTTTGTCTAGGAGGGGGGGTCACCCATCTTTTGTATTAATGAAAACAGCAAAAAATCAAAGTGGCTTGTTTGATTGTTGATTTCTGTCGCCATAACGTTCTCTTTCGTTCCATAGCTCTGTCAACATTGAACAATGAAAATAAGGGAGATTTCCCGGGTTTCTCACGCAAAATACGGAAAATGTCAACATCCGTCCCCATTAACGTTGGAAGGGTTGGAGCAACAAAGTAGCCTACTTTATTCACGCCTAACAGCCTATATCCATTTGGTCAACTTTATCCAGCCCTAAAAAAGCTAAATTTAACTTTGGTTTACTTGTAGTTTACCGTGTAGCCTAACTTTAAACAGTGTGCATGCTTATAAAGCATACTTGTGCTTCATTCATCCACACATCCAGCTCCTAACGTTTTGACAAACATTTCTACCAATTGACCTTGTACCTGCCCATCTCTAGTTTTGCTGTCTCCATCCTTTCTGTTTTTGTTGTATAGATAAATATATAGTAGGCCCTATTTATTGGTAACCAGCAACAAGTGCAATTTGTTAATCGCTGTCATTCTCTCTCCTGCCAACAAAAATGTGTTACGTTCCAAGTAGCAGTGCGTAATTCTGCTTCATAAAGTTGAACAAATACATTGGTCATATAAATAGCCAGTTTATGGTCTACAGTGTAGAGTTGGTAAGTTATGGTAGGCCAAATTGGAGTGAATATACAGGGGGATTTCTTTGGCTCTTAGCCTACGGGCGAACACTGCAAGCGCCAATGAATCGTGCTCTCACGACCACGTCGTTAACTTAAATAGGCCTACTGTAGGTTAACATCACTCTGAGTTCGCATTCAAGCAAGCAAAACGATGATTTGAATACATCTTTTTCTCTGGAAGGGCAAGGGGTAACAACAGGACAACACAGAGACAGGCCAGAATGCAGGACTAATGTTATGAGAGTATTACAGTAATATGGGATATTCTAGGCCTAAACCCGGAAAAAGTTGGCATGTTAGGTATTTTTCGGTCCCTGTGATTATTTGTGAAATTGTGCAAACGCCCTTTTCAAGTCATTTGAGAAGGAAGGAGTGTAGCAAGCTCCCAAATTGACGCTCGTCTGAGAAATTGAGTTTTGGATAATGTTCAGCTTCGGCAGCTTTACAATGACTGAGGAAGCCTAGAGACGAGTCCATAGCAACAAGTTCATGTGTTGAATTTGTTATTACACAGTGTGCTTTGTTGAGTGGTCTCAATGTTTTATTGTTTTATTTCATGTGAATACTTACCAGAGGAGTAACTTATTTCAAGTAGGCTAATGCAGTTGCAAGAAGTGTGCATTTAGTTTCCATGCTTATTGTGTTTCCACAACAATGTTAGTGAGTAAATCGACTGAAATGGCCACCATCTTGGTGAAGTGTGATGTGTAAGATCAGAAAGCAGTGGGTGAGTTTAGAACGTTTGTGTCAGACACCAAACAGGTCGAGGACCACAAAAGCGTCACGTTCAAAAGTTTATTTAAGGGTTGGGGGTTAAGGGGGTTCCGGGGGGGGTACAGGAGTTCCAAGAGTCTGCGTGTGTGTGTGTTCCCCCAGTAGCCGAACAGCGATGGCAGGAGCTGGATGATCCGGGAAGTCCTGGGGGAAGCACACACACAACAGCAATTGAAACGAAGCAGCAGTACAGTCAAGGACTAGGCAGTATTCGTAGAAGAGGGACGGAAGGCAGGTCAAGATTACCGGGGCTGGAGAACACAGAAGTAGTCGAGCGGGTCTGGGATCACAGGCAACGAGTCAGAGGCGTTTTCCAAAACAGGCAGGTAACTGGTGCTGGTTGCAGACGATCTGTCTGGACTGAAAAGCAAGGCTTTATATACAGGACATGATGAGTGGTGAATGCAGTGCAGCTGGTAGGTTAACGAGGGTGAGGCAGAGCAGAGCAGGAACAGGTGGAGGTCATCAGACTTCAATCAGCACGTGTTACCAGGCAGAGAGAGAGCTCATGACAGTTTGCTTAAGTCGATGTGTTTACATAATGCTTTATAGCGTGGGCGGAAGGTATCGACTATTTGCCGGGGAGGGTTGTGTCTTATTTAAAAAGACTGCTGGAGGGTCGTTGAAAATTTTCTTGCAGGCAGGAGAGGGTCATGCAACTTTTGATTGAAGCACTCAAAATCCCTCCGGTGACCCCATTTATAAATAACGAACGGTCCCTTATGACCTTTTATTTAACTGACATGGATCTATCTTTCAGTATGTAATTATTATTTCATTTCTATATTTATCTTTGACAATTTGTATTTCATTTTTATGTATAATTTTATTTCATTAAAGTTTTTCTTATCCATGCTATGTAGGACTACATTTGCTAGTGATTAACCTATTATCTATTTGCTCCTCAAAATTGTATTCTTGGTATTGTCAACTCTTAACTACTTCAACTATAAAGCACTTTGGGTCAATTCCTGTTGTTTTAAATGTGCCATACAAATAAACTTACTTGACTTGATATCACTTTTATCCGTCATTACCAATTTGCAAATGGTTTGCAAATCATTGTGAGATGTATTTCGCAATATCTTTATTCTAATTATGTTTCCCATTGTAATCGTGTAGTTTGTAATGTTTTGCATGGATGTGTGCTGGTGCAACAATGATGATCAATGATGGTGTCAGGAAACGTAGCCTAGATAGATAGATAGATACTTTATTGATCCCCAAGGGGAAATTCAAGGTTACCCAACCCAAGCTTAAGACACTACACACAACATACATTACAACATAAACAGGATGATAAAATAACAAATCCACATGACTAAAAAGAACAGTAAAAGATACTAAAGATACTAAAACAAGGATCCACATGAATGTACTAAGGATGTATAAGCATGAGGCGTTTGCAGTGACAGGGCAGGGACTGACCCTGTGATTCAGTATGCAGTGGAAAGGTGCTCAATGAGGTATGTCATGGTGGTAGTGCAAATAAGTCCAACAGTGCAACAGTGCAGGGTTAAAGTCTAGCGACCAGCATTAATGGACAATATAAGAGACCAGCATTAAATATGGACAACATGGCCAATGCTCTGTCTAAGCCACAGTGTAGGATTAATTTCCATTAAAAGTTGTAATACCTACAGTAATATAAACGCATCCCCTACCCAGACCATGTCTCCCAAACCCGCTGTGGTATTCCCTAGCAGAGACACATCCCCTAACCAAGTCACGTTACCCAAACACGGTGTAACCCACAAGACACAGAAAGGCGACAACTGGCCGCTGAGGAGAGAGGGGGATCACCTCAACAACCAAACTGTCAGGAGGCAGCAACTAAATGAGAGCGCGAGGACTCATCCATCAAGAAGCCACCAAGTAGCCTACAGTATATGAGACAAACTGGAGATGGTTCACAGTAGGAAGCTGGTGGTAGGGAGCAATGTAGCAGGGCAGAGATGAGCAAACATAGCAGGAGACAGAGGGGTAAGTCCACAGGTATATAATATAGCAGGGCAGAGTTGAGCAAACATAGCAGGAGACAGAGGGTTAAGTCCACAGGCATATAATGTGTATGGGCCGAGACTGTAGACTTTATCCCATTTAATGACACGCTGCAGTTACCTCTAACTTTCTAACTCTCTAACTTTCAATAGTACCCTGCTCTGATGGCCTTCTCTCTCTCTCTCTCTCTCTCTCTCTGTATCGAGTCCTGTCAGACAGGAGTGATGCCCTGTGATCTTAACACTGAGCACCAGCTGGTCAGCATCTATCATGTAATTACTCTGCTAAGCATTTGCATTGCAGATGCATTTGCTCTTATAACAAAAAATGAATACTTTAATAATTTTTTTGTACATTATTAGATACAAAATACTGGTTACACCAATTGACATAAATCGGTTACACCAATTGACCATAAAACGTTTATAGCAATAGGACAAGAAATTGACACAGAAAATAAGCATCAAGGTAAACTGAATTGGATATTTTGATATGTATTCATGTCATTCATCATATTCCATATCAAATATCATTTCATAACATCAATGAAGAAACTTGTGTTCTATTTGATTTCAATTCAGTTCTCATACAATTTCAGTCTATACTCATTATTTTCAAAGAGAGTGAGATAAATAGGGCCCTATTTTCGCGATGCAAAACCTGGCGCAAAGAGTATTATTATTCTGACGCAAAGTTTTTTTCATATCTTACACTTCACTTTTATTAAATAATGCGCCCAGGGGTGTGACAATTACCGACATAAGGTGTGGTCTGGCACATGATCTAAAAATCGCTATCTTATACCATCTAAAAAGCATTATGCCACTGACCAAGAAAAGCCTGGTCTATAGCGAAAGGTGCATATGAAACACAGCTGAAGACGCACTGTCACGAGATGTAAGCAGAAAAAGCAGAATAAATGTCCTTAGGTTATTTATTCAGTCATTCGAACATTATAGGGGGAAGTTTTGCTTTTTTCAGGCTATGTTTTTGCTGGTAACCCATTGTCAGTCAATATTGAAAGTAATTAACTGTGCATAACTGTTTTGTCATTGACTATGACACCACAGTGAGGTTAGTTTCACTTTGCCTATATGTTTAATTAATAGACAAGTGCAGATGTTTGTAGCCTATACTCTACTCGGTTTTAGTAAAGAATGGCTTAGTGGAATACCTGTTCCATACGGTCTTGCGTACAAGCAGATTCCTTCAAATACACTGCTGACTATCAAAATACTGATGCGCTGTTTGAAGTTCTGTTGCTTGCTGTTAAAGGGAATGACAGATGTCCTCCTCATTGGTTTAAAGGATGTTAAGCCCTAACACACCCATGACTGATTAAGAAACATAAGAGCCAACTTTTTGCGCCAGGCACCTGACGTTTGATAACAAAACCACCCCGAATGTGGACTGGACAAACCCCTAAATGTATTTACGCTATTTGCTAGTGACCATGTATTTTATATTGCTAAATTAGGGCCCAAAGTGTGTGTGAGAGAGAATAAGAGTGAGTGAAAGAGTGGGTATGATAATTTCTTAACAACCAACCAACAGCAGGATCTGCGTTCACATGCATTCTGTGGCGAGACAAGTTTTTCTTGCTTGTAAGTGGCATCCATTGGGGGACAAGAGGTACAATTTATATATAATAAATGTATTTATATTATTTATGTATAATTTGAACATACTGTTTACATACATCATAATAAAATATTACAAAATATTATGGAAGTTTAAATTTAAAATGAAAAGCTTTGACATTTCAAAAATCGCTCAAATTGCAATCGAATTAAACCCTTTTAAAGCTATTGTTCATGCTAAACAGTTAGTCACTATTTAAATTATAAAAATAATATAATTGGCACCTAAAATTACATACTCTTGGCCCTGAATCTGATCAAACTGGTCTCAAACAGAAAAGAGTCAAATGGTGTAACCGGTTACACCATTTGACATTTCTATTTAAAAGCAAAATTTGCAGGCATTATTATGGACAACTATGTACACACTTCACCTTTATGTAAATATGCAAACACAGTTTTTACATTAAATTGAATATTTTATGATTATTATGATTTATCAACATTTTTAAAAGGTCATACCATTTGACATGTAACCTAAGCTTGCCTGGCCATGGCCTAAAAACACTATTATGTTACTTGAAGAGAGTTGCTAACCTTGACTCATAGCAGTTGGGGTCTTGAAGGGTCCTTCTCTATGACATAATTTCCTGTCACATGATTCTCTGACATAATTCATACAAAATTGCTCCTTAAATGTTGGTTACACCACATTTTTTAAAGTGGTTGATGTGACAGACACGATTCCCCATATTAATTCAAACATTCAGAACAATGGAGTTTCATTACTTGTATTAAATTTAGAAAAGTTCTTGTGCAAGATCATCCCAGATTATTTTCGAAGGGATTTTGGAGAGAATTTCACATTTTTTTCAGCAAGTGTAATTATTTTGTTCATGTTTTTCTGGTTACACCGTGTTGACAATTTTACCCAAATTCAGTTAATACTCTTTCAAAATTAAATAAATCCAAAACTTTAAGATTAGGGTTTGATGAAAATTATATTTGAAAATAATTTGTCAAATTATTTTCAAATTTTAACAATTTTAAATGTATGTAACCCATATGTACACAAAAAATGAGCGTCACGTCATTGACCCACATAACAGCCACACCTATTCATAGGTTCATCTTTCTGAGCCCTGTACACAGGAGAAACACCTTGTGCCGTTATTTTATTACCTTGGTAGGAATAATGTTTGATTTCTGCTTAACAAAAAATATTTTATATTTTGATATTTTTTACTTTTGTATTAAAATGCATTCTGGCATAAAACTATTCCAATTAATCCATTCCAGTATATTTGAACAGCAGCCAATCTGAAGATGAATTCGTCAGAGGTTCCCTCTCTACCTCATAGTAACACCAATGGTGAGGACTGCGACTGGCACATTGGTGAAATATCTGCCTCCTGATAGGCCTGCCTCTGAACAGCTACAATAACTGTACAGGTGTGGATGATAATTACTGATCCTGCACATGCATTAGCCTCATGCTTCCTTGAGTAAAAATTCTGTTCATACTGTAGTTTTATCGCTATTCAACTTGCGCAAAGTATGCAAGTATTTAAATGCTCCTAAACCAATAAAATTAGCACGCTATGTCGCCTTTGGTATATTACTGTATGGCCGTCCTCTGTTCCAAACCTTGATCTGTGTTGAGCGTTATGTGGCTGTGGTCTACCCTGTGGTGTTTCTGAAGTATAGAGTGCTGAGATACAAGCTGACATAGATAGATAGATAGATAGATAGATAGATACTTTATTGATCCTCAGGGGAAATTCAAGGTCTCAGCAGCATACATACAACACAAACACATTCACACACACAACAGCAGAAAGAGTAATTAAAGTATATAATATAAAAACACAACTAAGCAGTAAGGACAGTAGAAGATAAAGAATATGCTAAATATACTAAAATACAAATTATACTAACACTTAATACAATATATAAAAATATACTAAAATACAAATTACAAAAATACAAATTATACTAACACTTCATCTAAATAGTGGTGATTAATAAATCAGAGGCGCTTGCAATGACTGAGGCAGGGACTGAGCCTGTGATTCTCTGTGCATAGTAAGTTATGGTAAGGTGCTCTAAGGTGCTCTATGTGAATGAGTGTCATGGTGGTAGTGCAATGGTGATAGTGGTCATGGTGATAGTGCAAATGAGTAAGTCAACAGTGCAACAATGCAGAAATAAAGTAAAGTAAAGTCTATATATCTATATATTAAACTATTTAAGAAAATGTATAAGTGTGGCCACAGTTCGGCTGTGGCATGGAAGGGGGAGTTATACATATGTGCTAATGTGCTAATATAGCACGCAAACAGTGAGGCATAAAGACAGTGGTACAAGTGGCTAGTGGACAGACAGTACCAAACATGGAAGGGATGAAGAGGCAGACAGACTATGCAGAGAAGTCTATCTCTCCTCTTCCCTTAAGTGAGGCATTGAACAGTTCAATGGCCCTGGGGACAAATTACTTTCTCAGTCTGTCAGTTGTGCAAGGCAGTGAGCGAAGTCTCCAGCTGATCAGGCTCTTCTGTTTAACAATAGTGCTGTGGAGTGGGTGACACTCATTGTCCAAGATGTTGATCAGTTTGTTCAGGGTCCTTTTGTTAGTGAAGTGATACACTCCAGTTCAGCTCCAACTACAGAGCCAGCTTTCCTTACCAGCCTGTCAATTCGCCCCACATCCTTCTTCCTTGTGCTTCCTCCCCAGCATACTACTGCATAGAAGAGGACGCTGGCAACAACAGACTGGTAGAACATCCTGAGGAGCTTACTGCACACATTGAAGGACCGCAGCCTCCTCAGGAAGTACAGCCTGCTCTGCCCTTTCTTGTAGAGTGCATCAGTGTTGGCTGACCAGTCCAGTTTATTGTCCAGGTGGAGACCCAGATACTTGTAGGTGCTAACCACCTCCACATTGACCCCATCAATGTGGACTGGTAGCAGAATGGGCTTAGACCTGCGGAAATCCACCACCATCTCCTTGGTCTTTGAAGTGTTAAGTTGAAGATGATTGAGTTTGCACCATTGCACAAAGTCCTCCACCAGGCTCCTGTACTCCTGCCCGTTCCTGATACACCCCACAATTGCAGTATCATCAGAAAACTTCTGCATGTGGCATGACTCGGTGTTGTAGCAGAAGTCAGATGTGTACAGGGTGAACAGGACTGGAGAGAGCACAGTTCCCTGTGGCGCTCCGGTGCTGCAGATCACAGTGTCAGAGAGACAGTTCTTCAGTCTGACGAACTGTGGTCGCTCGGTCAGGTAATCTGTAATCCAGGTTACCAGGTGAGCGTCCACACCCATCTGCAAGAGCTTGTCTCCCAATCTGAGGGGCTGGATGGTGTTAAAAGCACTTGAGAAATCAAAGAACATGATTCTCACAGCACTTTTCCCCTTGTCCAGGTGGGAATGTGTCCTGTGTAGAAGATAAGTGATGGCATCGTCCACGCCCACTTTCTCCTGGTAAGCAAACTGTGCTCAACTGTGGGATCGTTAATAGTCCTCACATTCTCATTGATCCTGGCAGTATACAGAAAAAGTCTCAGTGCATACTCCGATCTTTATTGTGGTGAAACTATTCTGGTTTACAGTCCTTAGGACTCAACCTGGGGGAGGAGGAAGGGAGATAGAGAGGGCCAATCAGGCCAAGATTAGGGCGTTCAAGATCATTCTGCTCTTACTAATCAGCACAGTTGTCCAATATGTTCAGCTCTTAGTGGTATGGTTTCTACATATCTGCCAGCCTCTGTCAGAGCATCTCATTCTGTCTCAGGACATTATTTTATGTATAGAAACACCACCTATTACCGTCCCCTATTTCCGCTCTCTTATGTGTATGTGTCACTTATTATTAATTTCTATATAAACCAAGACGGCGGATTCCTAAAGAAATGCAAGCACCCGCACCATAAGTGTATCTAAATTAGCTATGTATCAAAAATTACATTTTACCGTAACTCGAAGAGCTGTAAACAGCATCATCAACATCCGCTTGGAGCTCAGATGGAATTCTGATTTGCGACGAGAATTATCAGTCTCCGTTCATGTGCCATGTGAAAGGGTGGGAATAGGCACCCACCAGCCCAGCACTAAACTCTGAGCGTGGTAAACAAAATCGGATATTTCAGGCAGTAAAAGCCCCAGTATGAACCAAACCAGATTTGGTTCAAATCTACACACCTATGGCTTTCTATGAAGGTTGTATTTATAACGCCCTAATGCATTCAGAATGTTTTATAAGGTGTCTATAAAGCATTGTAATGCTCATTATTACCATCTATATGTATTCACAAGTCGTCATAACCAACTTCATGATGCATTATGACAGCTAATTATGAATGATTATCATTTTAATCTGAATAATGCATTATAAATAGCATTAAAATATGTCAAGATCTGCCTACTCTCTTGTCAGTTTTATGATGCATCATAACTACTTTGCTTTGCTAAATGCGTATAGTGATGCATAAAAGAGTTTTGACTTCTACTATAGTCCTATATATCTATAGCTATAAGTATATGTAATAAAGTTATAATAATTTATACATCTCCGTACAGCACATAATTATAAAAAGCTATGCAATAGTGTTATTTGTCAGCGCTAAGTAAAGTGACAAGAATATGACCCTGCACTGACACTGCTGCCAGATGACCATCTGACTGATGTCCCCATCAGACATGAATGATGCTTTGTGATCCTAGCACCTTGTGATCCTAGCGCTGGGTTAGCCACCAGCTAGGAAGCATCTACTATGCATCTACTATCTACTATCATCTATCATGGCATTGCTCCACTCCAACACAGCATTTGCATTGCAGGTCTTCTGCTCTTACAAACCCCAAACTACTCAAAACATTAACTCTGAATACTATCTATATGTATTCACAAGTCGTCATAACCAACTTCATGATGCATTATGACAGCTAATTATGAATGATTATCATTTTAATCTGAATAATGCATTATAAATAGCATTAAAATATGTCAAGATCTGCCTACTCTCTTGTCAGTTTTATGATGCATCATAACTACTTTGCTTTGCTAAATGCGTATAGTGATGCATAAAAGAGTTTTGACTTCTACTATAGTCCTATATATCTATAGCTATAAGTATATGTAATAAAGTTATAACTAGATGTACCGCATAGCGGTACAAAATATGACCGCCGCTCAGTCCTGTACATCCGTTCCGCGAAAATAAATCACACTTCAATTTGTCTCCATATTTTACTCCATCCCCCACTCTTGAAACTTTTGTGTATGCTTGTTTGGCATGCCTGAGTGTGTGTGTGCGGCTGCACAGAAAGTAGCCTACTGGTGCTGAAAAGGTGAATAGATTGTAGAATAGCCAAAGAAGATGTAGCATTGTTATAAAACCTTTAAAATCTCTAAACAATCACAAGTAGGGCAGTTCATCACAGTTCATCCATTGCAACTGGATTGATGAAAGGTCACTTACACCTGTAGGCTACATTGTATTTGGGAAAAGCAAAAGGTATCAGCATAATGTTATTTATTTTTTTTAAATTTTTTTTTTATGTATTTATAAACAAAAACATCTCTGTCAGTTCCATGCCGTTTTCAACAGCTATCAAAAACAAAGGTCATTTTTGGATGGATGGATTTTTTGTGAATGTTTCTTCTTCTACATAAGATTTTAGTCATCTTTAGTTCATGTAATACTTTATTGTCAATGCACAAACGGTAGTCTGAAACGTTATTGTTAATGCACAAATTAAGTAACAGTAACAGTAGCCTAGTCTGAAACGAAATGCTGTTTTACATCTAACCAGTGGTGCAAATAACTGACATGTCCAAATGGGCCTTGATGAAATGCGTCGCTAGACTGTTCATACACATTTTAACGGGCCAAAGTTGAAGAGCTTTTGTCCGTTATTGTTCGTGCAAATATATGCTGATTCATGTTCCCTTGCATTGTGTAACTGAGGTCCATGGCTAGTCTGGCTTTCATCAGACCAAGCTCAATCTTTTAAGAAATCAAAAAATAAATAGCGGGCAGATCAGGCTGGGTTCACCCAGCCTAGTCCATAGGCACCCGATATTGTTTAATTTTCCGATTGAGATATACACGCTCTGGCTATTCTAAATGCAAAAATGCATCAGGGAGTTATGACAAAACGGTAACTAACAAACTAGATCCTAATAGAAAGCTGTTAGCTTCCCTAAGCTACAGGTAGGATTATAAGGTAGGCCTATTTACAACATAAATTGTCAATAGGCTATGCTGGCGACACAAATAAAATCTCCTTTGGAAACCAATGGCTTACGCCTTACAGTATCAAGCGCACTTAAACTGTCATATCGTGGCGAAAAGTTCTAATAACATTCACGCAGCTCCATGAGTCAAGGAAACCGCGAATGAAGTAGCCACTTCTAAATGGGACCCACTACACAGTAGCTTAAGGTGTGTTGCTAAAGCAGCCATAATGAAATGAAGGTGTCATTGTTTGGATACTTCACACACACATGCTTTTTAATTTCACAGACTACAACTACCAAGCTGTAATCAAAGCACATCGATTCCCCTCTCACACCCTGCACGCACACGCAACAAAATAAACAGGCGTCTCAGTCTCACGCATGTATAGGCAAAACTGTATCAGACCGGTGTAACGTTGGTAAATCTTCCATTGCACAGAATGATTTTGTAGCACGTGCAATAAATGACAGTCGAAAGATACAAACAGTGCTGCTATCAATTTGCTTGGTATAACAGCATTTATAGTTTTCTACAAATGCAATCAATCAAATGCCTCCATCACTCAACCAACGCTAACGGTTACATTACCTAGGTCCTTATTGATATTACAAGATTAACGTACCTGCAGTACATTTACATTACATTACATTACATTACATTTGGCTGACGCTTTTTAACCAAAGCGACTAACAACATGGTAAACAGTAAGTTTTAGAACAATTCTCACAATTTTTAGGACAGTTTAAAAAAACATTAGAGTACAGTAAGAATAAGTGCGTCGGTGAGTGCTGTTTTAACAGTTACTTGTCAGTTTAAAACGGCTGGTGAGTGCTAGGATCAGTAAGACTTGTTGTAAGTGTTGCTATGAGAGTAGATGTTCTCTAAAGAGCTGGGTCTTCAGGAGTTTTTTGAAAGTGGAAAAGGATGTCCCTGCCCTTGTAGGAACTGGCAGTGTGTTCCACCAACGAGGAACAACAGATGAGAAAAGTTTGGATTGGCTTGAGCGTACCGGTGGTAGAGCTAGACGTCGTTCGTCAGAGGAGCGCAGCGGTCTGGAGGTAGTGTAAGTCTGTATGAGGGCATTCAAGTAGGTGGGAGCAGAGCCGGAGACTACTTTGTAGGCAAGCGTTAGAGACTTGAATTTGATGCGGGCCGCCATAGGTAGCCAGTGTAGCTGGATGAGCAGCGGGGTAACATGTGCCCTTTTGGGTTGGTTGTAGACCAGGCGCGCCGCCGCGTTCTGGATCATCTGAAGTGGTTTCACTGCGCAGGCTGGGAGACCTGTCAGGAGGGCATTGCAGTAGTCGAGTCATGAGATGACTATTGCCTGAACCAGAAGTTGGGTAGCATCTTGAGTCAAGTAAGTCCTGATTTTCCGTATGTTGTAGAGTGCAAAACGGCATGACCGGGCGACTGAGGCAACATGATCTGAGAAGTTTAGTTGGTTGTCAAGAACAACTCCTAGATTTCTTGCAGTCCTGGTCGGTGAAACAGACAGGGAGTCAAATTTGATGTTGATGTCGTGGTGTATGGTAGGTTTAGCTGGGATGACCAGCAGTTCAGTCTTTGAGAGGTTCAGCTGGAGGTGGTGTGCCTTCATCCATGTAGCTATGTCTGAAAGGCAATCCGAGATCCGTGCTGAAACCAGGGGGTCGTCAGGTGGAAAGGACAGATAGAGCTGTGTGTCGTCTGCATAGCAGTGGTATGAGAAGCCGTGCGAACGGATAATCTGTCCCAAGGAGGTGGTGTAGATAGCAAAGAGGAGGGGGCCCAGCACTGAGCCCTGGGGGACCCCTGTGGTGAGATGGTGAGGTGCGGATAGCTGACCAAGCCATGATACGTTAAACGAGCGTCCTGTGAGGTAGGATTCAAACCAGGAGAGAGCAGAACCGGAGATTCCCATGTCAGCGAGTATAGAGAGAAGGATACGGTGATTAACCGTGTCAAAGGCAGCCGATAAGTCAAGCAGAATGAGTACTGATGACCGAGCGGTCGCCCTGGCTTCTTTTAAGGCTTCTGTTACAGACAGCAGAGCCGTTTCGGTAGAGTGGCCGCTTTTGAACCCAGACTGATTTGGATCCAGAAGGTTGTTCTGTGAAAGGAAGTCAGAGACCTGTTTGGAGACTGCTCGTTCAATGCCTTTGGATAGGAAAGGCAGTAGTGAGACAGGGCGGTAGTTCTCGACTTGAGCAGGGTTGAGAGAAGCTTTCTTAAGTAACGGTGTTACCCGGGCCATTTTGAACGCTGTTGGAAATGTGCCGGAGGTTAGCGAGGCATTGATCACATGTGTGATAGCTGGAGCGATGGTCGGGCTGATGGACTGAAGTAGGCTCGTAGGTATAGGGTCCAGCGAGCATGTGGTAGGACGGCTGCATGTCAGGAGTCTGGACACTTCACTCTCGGAGAGAGGCGTGAATGCTGAAAAAGATGTTCCAGCAGTCCCTAGAGGTTGTAGGAGTGCAGTATCTGAGTCAGATGCGTTGAGTGGGCATGTAGAGAATTGACTGCTGATTGCCGCCACTTTGTTTGTAAAAAATGAGGCGAGGGTATCTGCAGTAAGGCTGGATGGAGGAGGAGGCAGCTGAGGGTTGAGTAGCGATTTGAAGGTTGAGAAGAGTTTTCGAGTGTCTGTAGCGCTGTTGATTTTGTCATGGTAGAAAGCAGTCTTAGCAGCAGTGATGCTGGCTGAGAAGGAGGTCAGGAGTGTCTGGTAGTTTTTGAGGTCGTCAGCTAGTTTGGATTTGTGCCATTTCCTCTCCGCGGCTCTGAGTTTGGTGCGCTGCGATCGGAGGGTATCATTTAGCCATGGATGAGAATGTTTGGATCGAGCTGGCCTTGTGGTAAGAGGGCACAGCTCGTCTAGACACAAGGTCAGTGTGGAGCAGAGCGAGTCAGTGGCTTCATTAACCTCCAGAGAGGAGAAGGTGTTGAGTGGAGGTAGACCGGAGGCAACCACAGAGGAGAAGTGTGTTGGAGACAGGTTCCGGATGTTGCGGCGGAACGTGACCATCGGCTGAGGAGCCGGAGGCTGTTCTGACAGGCTGACGTTGAACTGGATGAAGAAGTGGTCAGAAAGATGGAGAGGCGTCACCATGAGGGTGTCTGTGCTGCAGTTCCGAGTGAAGATCAAGTCAAGCTCTTTGCCAGCTTTGTGAGTCGGTGGGCTTTGAACCAGTTCGAGGTCAAAGGAGTGGACCAGGGCCAAAAAGTCCGCTGAGCCTGGGGCATCTAAGTGGATGTTCATATCACCGAGAACAAGAAGCGGACAGTCATGCTCAGGGATGGAGGATAGCAGAGTGTCAAGTTCGTCAATAAAGTCGCCTAGTTGGCCTGGAGGGCGGTAGATGACCAGCACATAGAGTTTTGCTGGGGCGATCACTGTGATGGCATGGAATTCGAATGAGACATATTTGTTTGAAGGTAGTAGCGAGGTGAATTTCCATTTTTTGGAGATCAGCAGGCCCGTCCTGCCTCCTCGTCCAGATAGGCGAGGGGTGTGGGATAGTGTAAGGTTAGTGGAGAGTGCAGCCGGGGTGGCAGTGTTCTCTGGTTTGATCCAAGTCTCAGTGAGAGCAAGTAAAAACCAAGCATGTCCGATAAACATCCTCAGATTTATTTCGGCTTCAAGAAGAAATGGGAATTACACTTCATGTGAACATCGTCCTATCCTTATTAGATAGATGTTCGCTGCGGTAAATTAGTCCTTGTAGGAAGCGTCCATTGTTTTTTCCAACCCACTTTTAACTTCCAACAAAATTACGTCTCACTGCAACGATGCGCCATCTAGTGGACAAACGACTACTTATCGCCAATACTGAAAATGCAGCCATGATGATGATGATGAATATTTATTTTGGCTTTCTTTTAATCCTACTGAATTTGTAATTATGTATCGGCCGTTCTAATACCGATAGTATGTGGGTGCCTGTGTGTGTGCATGTGTATATGTGTGCACCGCCATTTACAGGCCAATGAGTGTACAGTCACTAAATGTACACATAACCTAATTTTTTTAGACCCCCCCCCATGGATGAAATTCTACGAAACTTGGCATACCCCCAGAGAATGCCAGGGGGTAGAATCCCCGGGGACGAAATGACATTTTTCCGTAAAAGTCTAGTGGGGCTACATACCCACCAAATTTCATGTACCCCGGTGGTTCGGTGTCCCGGGTATCAATGACCAAAAATTCAGGGAGTAGATGACGGGAAAAATTCTTGAATTGTGTGCATGTGTGCGTGTACAAATTTATGTTTATGTGTGTGTGTGTGTGTGTGTGTGTATGTGCGTGCTTGTGTGTTTGCCTGCGTATGTGTGTTTGTGCATGTGCATGCATGCGTACATATGTCTACTGTGTGAGTATGTGTCATACGTATGATTACTGTAAATGTATGTGTGTGCGTGTGTATCTGTTTATGCACATGTGTGCACATGGAATGGGTTAACATGACCCCTGGAGGCAAACATACGGAAAACATTTGTCATCCTAGGCCCTACAGTTCTCAAGATATTCACAGAGAACTGTGTCTGCCCTACCCTCCTTTCGGGGGGGTCCAGTCCAGCGGGGGGGGGGGGGGGGGGCTACAGATCAAAACGAAGAATGACAGTTCCATGCTATCCATGTGGGGGTACATGCCCACCAAGTTTTGTGTACCCCGGTCTTTCAGTGTCCCGGGAATCCTTGTTGGTGTACGTCACTAAATGTACACATAAATTATTTTATTGTAAGGCCCCCCATGAACGAAAGTACACAAAACTTGGCATGCATTCAGAGGGTGTCATAATGATCCTACACTTTTAATTTCGTGCAGTTTTGACCTTGTCAGCCAGAGATATTGTGATGAAAACACCAAATTTTTTGCTTTTTAATTTTTAACTAGGTGGCGCTATACATGAAATAAGTGGTAATGGGATGGGTTGACATGCCCCCTTAAGACCAACATACATAAAAAAGGTGGACCTCCTAGGCCCTACGGTTCTCGAGATATTCACAGAAAACTGTCTCCGGCCACCTACAGGCCAGTTGGTGTATAGTAACATAAATTAATTTATTGTGTGGGACCCCATGAACGGAATTCCACAAAACTTGGCGTGCATACAGAGGGTGTCATAATGATCCTACACTTCCAATTTCGTGCAGTTTTGACTATGTTAGGTCACAGATACCTTCAATTACAACACCTCATTTTTACTTTTTTGTGTTTAACTAGGTGGCGCTATACATGAAATGAGTGGTTATGGAATGGGTTGACATGGCCCCTTGAGATCAACATACAAAAAAAAATGGTCCTCCTAAACCCTACGGTTTTCGAGATATTCACAGAAAACTGTGTCTGCCCTACCCTCCTTTCGGGGGGTCCAGTCCAGCGGGGGGGCTACAGATCAAGACGAAAAACGATGGTTCCATGCTATCCATGTGGGGTTACATGCCCACCAAGTTTCGTGTACCCCGGTCTTTCAGTGTCCCGGGAATCATTGACGGAAATTTCATCATTTCCACGGAAATCATTGACGGGAATCATTGACGGAAAAAAAAAAAAAAAAGAAAAAAAAAAAAAATCTGACTAAACCTATATGACCGCCGCTTCGCTGCGCGGCGGTCATAATAATTTATACATCTCCGTACAGCACACAATTATAAAAAGCTATGCAATAGTGTTATTTGTCAGCGCTAAGTAAAGTGACAAGAATATGACCCTGCACTGACACTGCTGCCAGATGACCATCTGACTGATGTCCCCAACAGACATGAATGATGCTTTGTGATCCTAGCACCTTGTGATCCTAGCGCTGGGTTAGCCACTATCATCTATCATGGCATTGCTCCACTCCAACACAGCATTTGCATTGCAGGTGTTCTGCTCTTACAAACCCCAAACTACTCAAAACATTAACTCTGAATACTCGACACAACCTTTGAAACATATTCTCAGGAGGGGGAACGCATTATAGTGTACAGAAATTCCATCATCTTGGTAAGGATAATGTTTGATTTCTGCCTGAAAACAAATGGTATGACAATGTTTTGTGTTATTTTTTAATGAAAATGCATACTGGCACAATGTAATCATCGATGTCACTAAAAATCTATGACAAACCCATGCAATCTAGTTTCTCAAATTTTAAGTATTGTGAAATATACTATGAACTATACTATACTACAATCAATTAACATTTTGGTATATTTGAGTTTGGCACCTTCTCTTGAGGACATCCTTGTATTTCTAATAGAAACTCCTTGCATCATACATACGTAACATAGTTTTTGTTTTGAAAATATTTAATGAATGATGCTTCCAATATTCATTTACCTGTAATTATTACTAGGGGTGGGAATCTAGAATCACAAATTGAGTAGAACCAAATCCTATCAATTCACATCCCTAATTATCAGATATACACCTTGACAAATGTGTTTATTGTTACTACATCACTCTCAGCATCTGAACAGCGGCCCATCTGAAGATGAACTTTGATACTACAACGGCATCCTCTCTACCCCATATTAACACTAGTGGAAAGGACTACGACTGGAACATTGGTGAAATATCTGCCACAGTCATCAACCTCCTGATAGGCCTGCCTCTGAACAGCTACATGGCATGGATCATTTGTACAGATCATGCACAGAGATTAGCATCATGCTTTCTTGAACTCAACATGTCTCTGTGTGAAATTCTCTTCATAGTGCTATCGCCATTTAATTTACTGACCAAATACAAGTGTTTCAATGTCCTTAAAGCAATAAAATATGCAAGTGTTTTCTCCTTTGGTATATTACTGTATGGCCGTCCCCTGTTCCAAACCTTGATCTGTGTTGAGCGTTATGTGGCTGTGATCCACCCTGTGGTGTTTCTGAAGTATAGAGTGCTGAGATACAAGCTGACATGCTCAACTGTGGGATGGTTAAAAGTCCTCACATTGTCATTGATCCTGGCAGTATACTCGGAAAATGTCTGGTACATGTCGTTAGTGCAAACTCTGATTTTTGTTGTGGTACAACTCTTCTGCTTTTTGGCTGTCCTCAGGGCTCTGATACAACCTCCACCCGGGGCAGGAGGAAGCGAGAGAGAGAGGGCCAATCAGGCCAAGATGAGGGCGTTCAAGATCATTCTGATCTTACTAATCCGCACAATTGTGCAATATGTTCCTCTTTTAGTGGTATGGCTTCTGTATTTGTGCCAGCCTCAGCTAGAATATCTCCATCTGGGTGATGAGATTGTTTTCTGTATTTTGGTTGGTACAGGGTTTATTCAGCCTCTCCTCTTCCTTCAGAGGACTGGGAAACTCTTTTGCAAGGGAACTCCACAACTGGATATGTGATTGTGTTGAATTATAGGGTATGCCATTAAACCCACTAAAATTGTTCTAAGTAGTGGTAGATGGTTTCCGAGTTGATCGGTTAATATTATTTTTTTATACATGTCCATTCTGACCATGCTCCTTTACAAAATAATAGTGTCACAGCCAGGCCAGGTTCCCAAACGAGCAATCAGTCCAACTTAACCACACCTAGGGATGTGACGCTCGAAGCTGACGTTTTGAAACAGTGTCGAGCTTCCGAAACGCAAGTGTTTCGAACAGTGTTTCGAAGTGTGGTTCAAAACGCCCATGTCACGTGACCATGGCTTAGTAAGGCTTCGTGGTGTTTCAATTTGGTTTGGACAGGTGGCACACTTGCCGCGCGAGCCAATTACCCGAGTAAACACCTGTTTGATCTAAATTACAAAGTCCCAGAATGCTTAAAAGTCATTCAAACACATCCTATCTTTGTGGTTTTTTTGTGAGGAGAGAGATTTTAAAAGAGATATAGCGACATAGAGACATATAGAGATATAGCGATTTATAGTGCATTCTTGTGATTGATAGGTTAGTGATATAGATTAATTGACAGGCTAGAGACAGACAGTAAGCGATAGTTTAGATAGATATAGTCTAGTGACGTTAATATTTAGATAGTAGCAGAAGTAAAAAAAATATATGACGGATGCCTTTATTTCAAGAACAGCTGACCCTTTGAAATACTGGCAGGAGAGGAGAGTGGTTTATCCAAACCTAACTGTGATGGCAAAAAAAATATTTGTGCATGCCAGCAACAAGTGTGCCTTGTGAAAGATTTTCTTCCAAGGCTGGGGAGGTTTATTCAAAAACAAGAAACAGATTAAATGCCAAGACGGCAGAACAACTGTTATTCCTAAATAAAAATGTATGTTGACATACAAAAAATGTGTTGTTTATTTTTCCCATGTTGTACCTGATTAGTCTAACCTGCTTCACATGTATCCTTTATTTCCCTACAACATGTTCCCAAAAAAAACCCTGGGCCATAAGCATAGCCTACATTTTAAAACCATTGTAGCATTTTCCTCTCCAGCATATTCCAAAGGATATTGTACTATGAAACTGAAATAACAAAACATCTAACTGGCAGATATAAAAATGTTCTAATTACTGAACGCATATACTAGTCTGAAACTTCTAAGCACCAGCAGGGAGTCGAACACCGGCCGCTCTGGCCGAATGCAAGTGTGTTAACCACTGAACCACGTGGCTGTGGACGAAATCTTGCGTTCCATGTTGGCTATTTATATTCTTCGTCTGAAGCAGTTGTGCTTCACGGTCAAAATGTGATGTTAGCAAAACTGGCCACTAGATGTCACCATGGAGTTACGTGTGTCGGATTGTTTCGAAACCTCGACACATTCCGGCGCAATTGCTTCGAACGTTTCGTTGTTTCACAAAGCCTCGTTCTGCCCATCCCTAACCACACCTGCCCGTTCACTCTCCCCTGCTTATTAGTTACTCACCCCAACCAATCAGTCTCCACTGCTCATTCTCTTCCCTCCTGATTGGTGATCACTTTCACCTGCACTTCACTGAACCACAGACTACTTAATCTCCATTCACCCAGCACTCTGTCTCTGGCCTCATCATCGGATGCTACAGAACTCCAGGTCACGCTGGTCCTTGAAATCTGTTCTGAACTGCTATTGAAGCTGAATCTCCTAAGTTTGCCTTTTGGATCTCCTGTGTTCTCAGCGTATGGTATGACACTTCTGAACTTTTGCCAGTAGGCCATGTTTTCGTGAAAACCCTGGATTTTGCCTGTGATGTTCTGATGCCTATTACGCCTGTTTGAGTCGTGATTCACTCGGATCTTTCACCCGTATCTTTAAATGAACCCATGAGTCGCGAGTCTCTATCATTAACTCGGATCAGTTGAGTCCTACTACAATTAAATCTAAAACGATAAACAGCGCCACACACAAACCTCTTGCAATTAGCTAGCCTACTAGCCATCATAGCTGCCAAAAATGTAACAATTTCGTAAGTAGGATAACCACAACTCCACAAATCAACTCAAGCGACTGAGTGAGCAGGCAGTCTGAGATAACTGGTTAACTTCCCGCAGAGCCGGGTTAGTCGGATCAGCCGGCCGGTTAGTCTACATTGAGTATGAGTCGGCTACGGCTACGTTGTCATGAGTGGCTGTAGACGAGCGAGTAGCTCCTCCTCAAAGTGAAAAGCAATTCCACAACAAAAGCCATTCTTTACCTCTTAAATAACATTCAATGTTCTGCATGTAGCCTAGGCATACTTTAGATTTGGTGTATAGATGTAGCATATTAAAATGCAATTAGGTCGCGCAGAGAGTCCGAAACATTGCACGCTCTTAATGGAGCTGCTTTGTATACCCGGGTTAGTCGGATCGCTGGGCCGGGCGGTTACGTTATGAGTGCGAGTCAGCCGAATCAGCCGGCTACGTTGTCATGAGTGGATCTGTAGACGAGCGAGGAACTCCTCGTCAAGGTGAAAAGCAAATCCACAACAAAAGCCATTCTTTCACTTCTGAAATAGCATACAATGTTCTACACGTAGGCATAGCCTACTTTAAAATGCAATTAGGTCGCGAAGACAGTCCGAAACATTGCAAGCTCTGTATGGAGCTGCTCAGGCTAGCCGGGTCAGTTGGATCAGCAGGGCGGCCGGTTACGTTGTTATGAGTGCGAGTCAGCCGGCTACGTTGTCATGAGTGGATCTTTAGAGGAGCGAGTAACTCCTCGTCAAGGTTAAAAGAAAATCCACAACAAAAGCCATGCGTTCACTTCTGAAATAACATATATTCTGCACGCATAGCCTACTTTAAAATGCAATTAGGTCGCGAAGACGGTCTGAAACATTGCAAGCTCTGTATGGAGAGTAGGCTATCCAGTCGGATCAGCCAAGCGGGCCGGTTACGTTGTTATGAGTGCGAGTCAGCCGAATCAGCCGGCTACGTTGTCATGAGTGGATCTTTAGAGGAACGAGTAACTCCTCGTCAAGGTTAAAAGAAAATCCACAACAAAAGCCATGCTTTCACTTCTGAAATAACATATATTCTGCACGCATAGCCTACTTTAAAATGCAATTAGGTCGCGAAGACAGCAATGTCCGAAACATTGCAAGCTCTGTATGGCGTTGCTTGAGTAGGCTAGCCTACCTGGGTCATTTGGATCAGCCGCGGGCGGACCGGTTACATTATGTTATGAGTGCGAGTCAGTCGAATCAGCCGGCTACATTGTCATGAGTGGATCTGTAGACGAGCAAGTAGCCTAGTTTCTACTCGTGTCAAGGTGATAATAATAATAGGCCTAATGAGAATAGTAGTAGTAGTAATAATAATAATAATAATAATAATAATAATAATAATAATAATAATAATAATAATAATAATAATAATAATTTAGTCACTGCAGGGCATTTCTACGTTCCTGTTTCTATGTCTACATTGAAAGTCAATTGCTTAGGCTAGGTTAAGACAATAAATAAACAGTCTGGCTCAAACTGCTTTCTTTCCCGTGAGTGGGTGGAGATTTTGATGCTATTATATTATATTATATTATATATGATATTATATTAGGCTACCTAACATGATATATATGTATATGTATAGCTATGATTAATAGGCTAATAATATTAGTTGCCTAGTAGGCCTATTAGCTGCCTATAATACCTATTAGAATAGATTCCTAGTAGCCTACTATTAGTATATAGTAGTGGTAATAAACATTGTAGCAGAGTAGCATTAGACCTAGGCAAATTTTCTATTGTTAACAAAACAACAACAAATAATTAATTATTATAATATAGGCTACCCTCCCTGTCAATAAGATCAAAGTTTCTGAACATGAGCACCAAAAAGATGAACAATGTGTGGATGCACTTTGACCAGGAGACCAAAACTCTTAGGCTAAATGCAAGTACTGTAAAAACCTGGTTTCAAATCATGGAGGATCCACATCCAACATGAGAAGGCACTTAACGAAATGAAGCACCCCACTGCACTGCTTGAACGTAGGACTGAATTTCTTTGCGATTTAGCAATACTGACTCAAGTGACTCAAGTGACTCGTTCAACCCGGATCAGTTTAGTGAGTGACTCAGAATAACCCGGATCCTTAAAAGGAATCGAGTTTGACAGGCCTAATGCCTATGATGCCTGTAAATAAATCTCACTCTGCTTGACTTCTTGTCTTGTCTGTCTCTGTGGGTCCTGACAAATAGACTGTCATTTCAACATCAGATCTTTCACAAACCAGAAGTCTAATGTTGTCTGCAATAACTATTAATTTTGTCATTGTTTTGTCAGAGTTTATATTCTGTGTGAATTTGAATTCAAGTATAACTAGTACTTATTGTTGCTTGCCATCATTATTAGGTAGCAAAAAGCTGTGTGAGCTTGAATGTTTGTGATCATGATAGATTGCATTAAAACAACAATCATGGGGTGTAGCAAGATAGAAAAACCTTGGATTACCCTGCCGTATGAAAGGGAATCTATTGGAATGAAAGATACCCCACTTGACTATCTGTGACTTCAATTGGTAAATTAAAACACAAAGGACAACTCTCTGAACGGTGTTGTTTCTAACATATTTTCCAAAGGTAATGTGAAGAAACATTCCACAGTTTGTAAAGGTCGTTCTCCTTAGCATTAAAAGCATGTTGACATTTTACCTCATTGTAAAAATAAAAATAATTACTGGTATGCTTAAATGTCTTATCTCTAGCACAAGATTAAAATATTCAGTCAGTCTTCAGCAGCCCTGTAGACTATAGAGTAAACAGATATGATGAGCAAGACCATGGACCCTATTTTCATGATCACCGGACTAACATGCTCAACACCATATATATTCTCAACTGGGTGCTAAATCGTCTTGAGTGTCAAAATAAACTTTTAGAAATAAAAGTTAGCAAGATATCCTTTAACGTCTTTATGGCGATTTCACCTTTGACATCTGATAGGCATGCTTAAAGTACCTATCTACCCCTTGACCCTATACACAGCAAGTGTTGTTATGTGCATCACAAAGAGTCATAATTATGACCGCCGCGCAGCGAAGCGGCGGTCATATAGGTTTAGTCAGATTTTATTTATTTTTTTTATTTTTGTCAGAGCATCTCATTCTGTCTCAGGACATTATTTTATGTATAGAAACACCACCTATTACCGTCCCCTATTTCCGCTCTCTTATGTGTATGTGTCACTTATTATTAATTTCTATACAAACCAAGACGGCGGATTCCTAAAGAAACGCAAGCACCCGCACCATAAGTGTATCTAAATTAGCTATGTATCAAAAATTACATTTTACCGTAACTCGAAGAGCTGTAAACAGCATCATCAACATCCGCTTGGCGCTCAGATGGAATTCTGATTTGCGACGAGAATTATCAGTCTCCGTTCATGTGCCATGTGAAAGGGTGGGAATAGGCACCCACCAGCCCAGCACTAAACTCTGAGCGTGGTAAACAAAATCGGATATTTCAGGCAGTAAAAGCCTCAGTATGAACCAAGGTTCAAATCTTGGTTGGTTCAAATCTACACACCTATGGCTTTCTATGAAGGTTGTATTTATAACGCCCTAATGCATTCAGAATGTTTTATAAGGTGTCTATAAAGCATTGTAATGCTCATTATTACCATCTATATGTATTCACAAGTCGTCATAACCAACTTCATGATGCATTATGACAGCTAATTATGAATGATTATCATTTTAATCTGAATAATGCATTATAAATAGCATTAAAATATGTCAAGATCTGCCTACTCTCTTGTCAGTTTTATGATGCATCATAACTACTTTGCTTTGCTAAATGCGTATAGTGATGCATAAAAGAGTTTTGACTTCTACTATAGTCCTATATATCTATAGCTATAAGTATATGTAATAAAGTTATAATAATTTATACATCTCCGTACAGCACATAATTATAAAAAGCTATGCAATAGTGTTATTTGTCAGCGCTAAGTAAAGTGACAAGAATATGACCCTGCACTGACACTGCTGCCAGATGACCATCTGACTGATGTCCCCATCAGACATGAATGATGCTTTGTGATCCTAGCACCTTGTGATCCTAGCGCTGGGTTAGCCACCAGCTAGGAAGCATCTACTATGCATCTACTATCTACTATCATCTATCATGGCATTGCTCCACTCCAACACAGCATTTGCATTGCAGGTCTTCTGCTCTTACAAACCCCAAACTACTCAAAACATTAACTCTGAATACTCGACACAACCTTTGAAACATATTCTCAGGAGGGGGAACGCATTATAGTGTACAGAAATTCCATCATCTTGGTAAGGATAATGTTTGATTTCTGCCTGTAAACAAATGGTTTGACAATGTTTTGTGTTATTTTTTAATGAAAATGCATACTGGCACAATGTAATCATCGATGTCACTAAAAATCTATGACAAACCCATGCAATCTAGTTTGTCAAATTTTAAGTATTGTGAAATATACTATGAACTATACTATACTACAATCAATTAACTTTTTGGTATATTTGAGTTTGGCGCCTTCTCTTGAGGACATCCTTGTATTTCTAATAGAAACTCCTTGCATCATACACAGTAACATAGTTTTTGTTTTGAAAATATTTAATGAATGATGCTTCCAATATGGAAGGAGCCGTCATTTACCTGTAATTATTACTAGGGGTGGGAATCTAGAATCACAAATTGGATCAGATATACACCTTGACAAATGTGTTTATTGTTACTACATCACTCTCAGCATCTGAACAGCGGCCCATCTGAAGATGAACTTTGATACTACAACGGCATCCTCTCTACCCCATATTAACACTAGTGGAAAGGACTACGACTCGAACATTGGTGAAATATCTGCCACAGTCATCAACCTCCTGATAGGCCTGCCTCTGAACAGCTACATGGCATGGATCATTTGTACAGATCATGCACAGAGATTAGCATCATGCTTTCTTGAACTCAACATGTCTCTGTGTGAAATTCTCTTCATAGTGCTATCGCCATTTAATTTACTGACCAAATGCAAGTGGTTCAATGTCCCTAAAGCAATAACATATGCAAGTGTTTTCTCCTTTGGTATATTACTGTATGGCCGTCCCCTGTTCCAAACCTTGATCTGTGTTGAGCGTTATGTGGCTGTGATCCACCCTGTGGTGTTTCTGAAGTATAGAGTGCTGAGATACAAGCTGACATGCTCAACTGTGGGATGGTTAATAGTCCTCACATTGTCATTGATCCTGGCAGTATACTTGGAAAATGTCTGGTACATGTCGTTAGTGCAAACTCTGATTGTTGTTGTGGTACAACTCTTCTGCTTTTTGGCTGTCCTCAGGGCTCTGATACAACCTCCACCCGGGGCAGGAGGAAGCGAGAGAGAGAGGGCCAATCAGGCCAAGATGAGGGCGTTCAAGATCATTCTGATCTTACTAATCCGCACAATTGTGCAATATGTTCCTCTTTTAGTGGTATGGCTTCTGTATTTGTGCCAGCCTCAGCTAAAATATCTCCCTCTGGGTGTTGAGATTGCTTTCTGTATTTTGGTTGGTACAGGGTTTATTCAGCCTCTCCTCTTCCTTCAGAGGACTGGGAAACTCTTTTGCAAGGGAACTCCACAACTGGATATGTGATTGTGTTGAATTATAGGGTATGCCATTAAACCCACTAAAATTGTTCTAAGTAGTGGTAGATGGTTTCCGAGTTGATCGGTTAATATTATTTTTTTATACATGTCCATTCTGACCATGCTCCTTTACAAAATAATAGACTCTGTCATTTCAACATCAGATCTTTCCAAACCAGAACCAAACAAACCAGAAGTCTAATGTTGTCTGCAATAACTATTAATTTTGTCATTGTTTTGTCAGAGTTTATATTCTGTGTGAATTTGAATTAAAGTATAACTAGTACTTATTGTTGCTTGCCATCATCATTATTAGGTAGCAAAAAGCTGTGTGAGCTTGAATGTTTGTGATCATGATAGATTGCATTAATCTATTGGAATGAAAGATACCCCACTTGACTATCTGTGACTTCAATTGGTACATTAAAACACAAAGGACAACTCCCTGAACGGTGTTGTGAACATCATATTTTCCAAAGGTAATGTGAAGAAACATTCCACAGTTTGTAAAGGTCGTTCTCCTTAGCATTAAAAGCATGTTGACATTTTACCTCATTGTAAAAATAAAAATAATTACAGGTATGCTTAAATGTCTATTTATTATCTCTAGCACAAGATTAAAATATTCAGTCAGTCTTCAGCAGCCCTGTAGACTATAGAGTAAACAGATATGATGAGTAAGACCATGGACCCTATTTTCATGATAACCGGACTAACATGCTCAACACCATATATATTCTCAACTGGGTGCTAAATCGTCTTGAGTGTCAAAATAAACTTTTAGAAATAAAAGTTAGCAAGATATCCTTTAACGTCTTTATGGCGATTTCACCTTTGACATCTGATAGGCATGCTTAAAGTACCTATCTACCCCTTGACCCTATACACAGCAAGTGTTATTATGTGCATCACAAAGAGTCATAATTATGACCGCCGCGCAGCGAAGTGGCGGTCATATAGGTTTAGTCAGATTTTATTTATATTTTTAATTTTTTTTATTTTTTCCAAATTTCCATCAAGGATTCCCGGGACACTGAAAGACCGGGGTAGACGAAACTTGGTGGGCATGTAACCCCATATGGATAGCATGGAACCATCGTTTTTTTCGTTTTGATCTGTAGCCCCCCCGCTGGACTGCACCCTCCGAAAGGAGGGTAGGGCAGACACAGTTTTCTGTGAATATCTCGAGAACCGTAAGGTTTAGGAGGACAATGTCAACCCATTCCATAACCACTCATTTCATGTATAGCGCCACCTAGTTAAACACAAAAAAGTAAAAATGAGGTGTTGTAATCGCAGGTATCTGTGACCTAACATAGTCAAAACTGCACGAAATTGGAAGTGTAGGATCATTATGACACCCTCTGAATGCACGCCAAGTTTTGTGAAATTCCGTTCATGGGGGGCCACACAATAAATTAATTTATGTTACTATACACCAACTGGCCTGTAGGTGGCCGGAGACAGTTTTCTGTGAATATCTCGAGAACCGTAGGGCCTAGGAGGTCCACCTTTTTTTTTGTATGTTGGTCTTAAGGGGGCATGTCAACCCATCCCATTACCACTTATTTTATGTATAGCGCCACCTAGTTAAAAATTATAAAGCAAAAAATTAGGTGTTTTCATCACAATATCTCTGGCTGACATGGTCAAAACTGCACAAAATTGAAAGTGTAGGATCATTATGACACCCTCCGAATGCATGCCAAGTTTTGTGAACTTTCGTTAGTGGGGGGCCTTACAATAAAATAATTTGTGTAGATTTAGTGACCGTGCACAAACAAGGATTCCTGGGACACTGAAAGACCGGGGTACACGAAACTTGGTGGGCATGTAACCCCACATGGTTAGCATGGAACCATCGTTTTTTGTTTTGATCTGTAGCCCCCCCACTGGACTGGACCCCCCGAAAGGAGGGTAGGGCAGACACAGTTTTCTGTGAATATCTTGAGAACCGTAGGGCCTAGGATGACCAATTTCCGTATGTTTGCCTCCAGGGGTCATGTTAACCCATTCCATATGCACACATGTGCATAAACAGATACACACACACATACATTCACAGTAACCATACGTATGACACATACTCACACAGTAGACATAGTACACATGCAAACACAGGCACATACGCAGGCACACACACAAGCACGCACACACACACACACACACACACACACACACCCACACATATAAACATAAACATGTTCATGCACACAATTCAAGAATTTCTCAGAATTATGAACAGGCAAGATGGGGGTGGGGTTGTATAAAATTAATTTTACATGTGAAATCTATGAACTAATCATGTTTTGGTACTTTTTGTCTAGCAGATACCAGTGAGAATTGAGTGTGGATAATGCAATTTAGTGAGACAGTTAGAATCATATAGGCCTTTCAGCGTGATTTATTTTTGTGGAAAAAATGTGCTGGACTGGACGGCAGTCATATTTTGTACTGCTCTGCGGTACATCTAGTTTTCCCAATAATGGCCGGCGTTCTATACATTATCCCTTACTTCAATCAAACTGCATCAAACATATATAAGTGCATCTAAAAAAATTACAATATCTTAGAATATCTAATATAAGGTTCAGGAAACCATTGCTCATATTTTTATTTACTTTATCTACTTACTTTTTATACTTTTACTCTAATATTTTGAGTTTTTTTTATTTATTTATTAATTTGGCTGACACATTTATCCAAAGTGACTTACATATGTCAACTATTACCAGGGCCAGCCCAACTTACAGCGTGTCCCAACCGGACGCGATGCGAACAAACATGGAGTCTTCTGACTGCAAGCAATGCGAGCAACACAATGCAACGCAACGTTTTGAGAGAACTGATGACGCCCCGTGTCTATTTTCTTTCTGTCGCTCGCGTTGCTCTGCTATTTTAAATGAGAAATATGACGCAATAGAAGGGCCTATTTAACAGATTCAGTGTAGACAGATAACACCGAATGCTACAAGACAGTCGCTCGCTCGGATCCAGTTAGGACACGCTGTTAGGGTAAAGTGCCTTGCTCAAGGGCACAACTGTGGCAACCAGGAATCAAACCCACAACTATACTGGCTACTGCATGCTAGTTCAGCTCCTTATAACTGCCCGATTTCCATGAGCTGTAAACTGTAAGCTGTAAATATTCCACTGTATGTGTATTAATCTTGATTATATGAAAGTTTACATGTCATATATTTCCCCCTTTGCAAAGATCAGTCTGCTAGCATTCAGCATTTCTGTAAATATTTCCTCATTGTTATAGACTCATAAGAAAGTAAAACTCAACATGAAGTATGTGCATTCTTTTGTGTTTCTGTAAACACTGTGATGAACAGTGAACACCAATGATATAAATCTTTTGTAATTAAATGAAAAATGTTCCTGGAATAATACAAAATGCTGGTCTCTATCAAGTTTTGCATTTACCCAGAATGGCAAGGTGTCTTCATCAGTCAAGTAAACTGTGATGTAACCAGCCAATTGCTATTTGCATTAAAGATGACACCATGTCATGTCACTGTCCATACACAGTCCATTCATCAGCCTCTGGAGAGTATGCACTGTGCTGATACTGTGTATGTGTTACTCCTAGTCCATTATCATAGAGTGCATCCAGAGAGTATGCACTGTGCTGATATATGGATTTCAATTATTTTTCCAGAGCTAGTCTGAGTTCTAATGAAGGGAACATCCTGACAGTCATGTTCCAGATTCACACATATGACCCTGACAACCTACTATGATTCAAAATCTGAATGCTGTTGCTGTGGCCATCAATTTCCTAATTGGCTTATCGCTACACATCTGTGTGATATGGTTGATCATCACTGGAGCAGGAACTTGAGTTGCTTCTGAATTATTTGCTCTAAACTTGGCCACATCACATTCTCTTCAGCTTGGGATCAATAGTGTATCCATTTGTGCAGCAGTTTCTCCTGGAATGTGTGTACTTCTTTGACAGTATTCTTGTTCACTGGCTGTCCCCTGTTCCAGACTTGTGAAGCACTATCTAGCTGTGTTCAAACCTGTGCTCTTTTTAAAGTACAAACCTTTGAGATACAGGCAGGGCTCTCAAGTTTTGAAGTTTGCAAGGAGTGAGACTTTGTTTCTCAGGGGGGAGGGGGCGTGGCATTGGCACAGTGCCACGCCCCCTCCCCCCTGATCGAAGTACATGAAACAGGGGGTCAGGATTTGAAGGGTTAGCTTCAGCCACTTAGCATGGCATTTGGCCGCCGACATTTTTGAAAACATGGCGTTACATGGTTGCAACTTCCGGCACCAGTTTTTACATGCTGATTGGTAGATGACAGCTCATGCACGAGTTTAGTGTTGGGCACGAGCGTCCTCGCGCGTCCACGTTGGTTTGCATTTCTGTAAGACGACAAATAAACAACTAACTACTTGGATTAAGCTACTGATACTTGTCTTAATGCCTACATGGTTAGGCTGTATTATACCGGACTTTGTGGTAAATAAAAGAAAAAGTAAATGTTGTCATATCAGGATATTATTTGCCTTATGTGTGGGTTGACAAGGTAACTGATTATGACCATACATTTTAGCAGATACATAGCAATGACCTATATCCAATTACGCCTATTAGCCTACTCATTGCGTTGTGTATGAAAACTATTTTAAAACGTAGATTGTATTCATACCTGTAGTCCATGACAACGCAACGTCTGGGTCATGTAACCTATCTCCTCAAGTGATTAAAAACGAAACAAATGTCAATGACTTATTTTGCTTTCTTGCAACATTCACATGATTAGGCTATGCATTTGATTTAAATGGCCAGGCTTCCAGTCGAGGCAAAAGCCAAATATCAACTACAGTTGCAGACTCTTGAAATGCCTGCTCGAACCACAATACCCGAGGGATGTGCGCTTATCGGTAAGTTTAATTTGCGCTGGCATTTCGTCTGCCTGCAAATGAAGCCTAGGTTTAACAAGCTGCAAATTCACACTGGGTGCAGCAAAAATCCCAGCTATCCACAAGTTTCTTACATCCCATGTCTACTTAATTATAGCCATTTTCGTTAGATAGCCTATTTCGTAATAGGCCTACAACCTGTCCAAATATAGCATCATTATGTGTGTAGCCTAAAGTGACTCAATATTGATTCGCATTGTTTATTATCACATATAAATATATCACATTAAATAACCTAGGACTTCAGAGACAAGGCAAACTTCTACCACCAATCCCAAAATGTTATCCAATTAAATAAATTTGCGCTTATAACGAGGTGAAGTGAAGCGCGTTCCTGAACAAATTATTTTCCTCTGAGGGAATGTCCAATCCTCATCAACGACATACCGTTGTACCTGACGTTGTCTCTGTCTGTAACGTGAAATCTAATAGGCTAATTCTAGCTGGTGCCAGAAACGAACACCCATGAAACGCCATTTTCATAAAGATGGCTGCGGTCAATTTCAAACTTTTTTGGCTGAAGTAGCTAGCCTAGCATGGGCCATTGAAATGAATGGGGGCGGGACTTAGTCACTCTCTCCAGTTATATATAATACCTCCATGACATGAAAGTCCTACTCGTGGTGCCACGCCCCCTCCCCCCCATCAACTGACCCACCCTCCCCATGTCCCATCAGAGAGCACAAATTCCATTATTTCAAACACAATGTTTTATTTATTCTAGAACCCTATAGTAAATAATAATAAATAATAATAACATAAATTATAATAATAATTTCACCCAAATGGGCCCTTTGAACAGCAGTGGCTCATTCTGCTCTAAACAAACGAGAAAAAGCACATTTAGCCCCAAAATGGTCTCTTGAACAGTGGTGGTTCTGTCCGTGTGTGTGTGTGTGTGTGTGTGAGTGTGTGTGTGTGTGTGTGAGTGTGTGTTTATGAGTGATGCTGTGTGTTGTAAGTGTTTGTGGCAGATTTTGATGCCTTGATGACTGATACTGGGGGCTCCCATTTAAAGCACTGTGGTTCAATGTCAGCCATTTTCACAGTCATGAGGCCAATATTATTAAAAATATTCTTGTTTGCAGTAACAGCCAAAAAAAAAAAAAAAAATGGGTCGGTAAGTAGGTCAATATTTTTTTTTCAAGATTCAAAGTAAAAAAAAAAGTACAATTTTGGTCATGGTGATTACGTGAGTATGAATTTAAACAAATGTACATATTGTGACGTAACTGACTGGGTCCTCAACCCGTGCCTTCAGGCGCATCACTGCAAACCTCAATCTGATGCAGGTTATGTAAACCAGCCTTTCTCAAACTTCTTTGACCTGAGGCCCAGTCATGGCAGACTTTGGGGTCATAGGGCTCATCTACACTTACCCAACCCCACTCCCTCCAAATCAAATTGTCATTATCATTATCACAATCATTATTATGCCTATATTGTTATACATGCACTTTCACTTAAATGTTTTGTGACATGCACATCAGAGGACTGGATTAAGGAGGGGTTAAGGAGAGGACAAATAGGATATAATTAGTTTCATTGCTTTTGCTGCATGATGCTTGCATAAGAAAAGAAATACTTCTCAAAACAGCAACAATTATATGGGTGCTATTGTTTTGGGATGTTTCCCTCATGCAAGCATCATACATTGGTAGGAAATGGAGAAAAAAATACATGTTTTTTAATGAAGTTTAATTTGAATGCCTGAATGTAAGGGACCGTTCGTTATTTATAAACGGGGTCACCGGAGGGATTTTGAGTGCTTCAATCAAAAGTTGCATGACCCTCCCCTGCCTGCAAGAAAATTATCAACGACCCTCCAGCAGCCTTTTCAAAAAAGACATGACCCTCCCCGGCCAATTGTCGATACCTTCCACCCACGGTATAAAGCGCTATGAAAACACAACGACTTAAAGCAACACCAAAGAACTTTCCCTCTGTCGCATGCACGCTATTTGTTTATCCAGCACCGGCTTTGCAAATAATGATGTCCACAGACAAGGTAGAATATTTTGCATGACTTATAAAAGTACGATGTATTGCGACATCAGATGCAAGTCAAATTTGTAGTTTCTTATGTCTCATTCCATCGAACTACAGATCCGCTACCCGATCTGGCAAACTTACATAGTGCGGTTATAGCCGACAGAGGGCTGCGAAGCGAATGCAGAAGTGCCGTTCACCCTGTTACGAGTTGATGAACCACTGAAACGATTTTGGAAACATTATTTTAAGGTATAAAAAACTCTTTGGTGTTGCTTTAAGCTGTCGTTCTAAACGAACCCTCTGCTTTCTGATCTTACACATCACACTTCACCAAGATGGTGGCCATTTCAGTAGATTTTCTCACTAACATTGTTGTGGAAACACAATAAGCATGGAAACTAAATGCACACTTCTTGCAACTGCATTAGCCTACTTGAAATAAGTTACTCCTCTAGTAAGTATTCACATGAAATAAAACAATAAAACATTGAGACCATTCAACAAAGCACACTGGGTAATAACAAATTCAACACATGAACTTGTTGCTATGGACTCGTCTCTAGGCTTCCTCAGTCATTGTAAAGCTGCCGAAGCTGAACATTATCCAAAACTCAATTTCTCAGACGAGCGTCAATTTGGGAGCTTGCTACACTCCTTCCTTCTCAAATGACTTGAAAAGGCCATTTGCACAATTTCACAAATAATCACAGGGACAAAAAATACCTAACATGCCAACTTTTTCAGGATTTAGGCCTATCATTTTAACTTTTCCCTGCTGTCTTGCCGTTTTAATATTTTTCCGTAGAATATCCCATATTACTGTAATACTCTCATAACATTAGTCCTGCATTCTGGCCTGTTTCTGTGTTGTCCTGTTGTTACCCCTTGCCCTTCCAGAGAAAAAGATGTATTCAAATCATCGTTTTGCTTGCTTGAATGCAAACTCAGAGTGATGTTAACCTACAGGCCTATTTAAGGCGTGGTTGTCGTGAGAGCATGATTCATTGGCGCTTGCAGTGTTCGGCCGTAGGCTATGTCTACGTGCGCACCTGCCAGGCTAAGAGCCAAAGAAATCCCCCTGTATATTCACTCCAAGTTGGTCTACCATAACTTACCAACTCTACACTGTAGACCATAAACTGGCTATTTATATGACCAATGTATTTGTTCAACTTTATGAAGCAGAATTACGCACTGCTACTTGGAACGTAACACATTTTTGTTGACAGGAGAGAGAATGACAGCGATTAACAAATTGCACTTGTTGCTGGTTACCAATAAATAGGGCCTACTATATATTTTTTTGCAAACAACAAAAACAGAAAGGATGGGGACAGTAAAACTAGAGATGGGCAGGTACAAGGTCAATTGGTAGAAATGCTTGTCAAAACGTTAGGAGCTGGATGTGTGGATGAATAAAGCACAAGTATGCTTTATAAGCATGCACACTGTTTAAAGTTAGGCTAGGCTACACGGTAAACTACAAGTAAACCAAAGTTAAATTTAGCTTTTTTAGGGCTGGATAAAATTGACCAAATGGATATAGGCTGTTAGGCGTGAATAAAGTAGGCTACTTTGTTGCTCCAACCCTTCCAACGTTAATGGGGACGGATGTTGACATTTTCCGTATTTTGCATAAGAAACCCGGGAAATCTCCCTTATTTTCATTGTTCAATGTTGACAGAGCTATGGAACGAAAGAGAACGTTAAATGGCGAAAGAAATCAACAATCAAACAAGCCACTTTGATTTTTTGCTGTTTTCATTAATACAAAAGATGGGTGACCCTCCCTCCTAGACAAAAAAAGTTAGGTGACCCTCAACAAAGAATAAAAAGACATGACCCTCCCCTATTTTCCTCCGGTGACCCCGTTTATAAATAACGAACGGTCCCTAAGGATTCAGGAAACACAATACCAGCTTTTTTGGCGAGCAGATAGGCGTAAATCCCTGAGCTGTTGATCTTTAACAGATAGAAAGAAGGCTATAATAGCTTTTGGCCAGGTTATATTCAAATTTGACTATACAATACTCAGTGCTATACGATGTATTATACAGTCTCTGCTCTGTTTCTATGGAAGTTCCACAAATCAACGTTGTTCTATTAAGTGTCGTTAAACAATTAAATAGCATTCAACAGGTTGAAGCAGAGCTTTGATACCAACGTTATCGATTAGTTTCAGTTTCTCTCGCGCAGACGCCTGCATTGAATGAACGCTCATACCACCACTTTATTGTATAGCTCCATGTTTAATGACATCGATAGCAGAAACCTTTGTTTTCTTTTTTTGTCGGTCCGCGGTATCTTGATTAACTGCGCAGCAAATTATCAGACGAAGCACCGGGCCTAATTTCACTCCACGATTCCGCGGACCAGCAGTCTCTACATTGCGGACCCACATCAAAACAAAACTATTTCCTGATTGGTTGAGAAATCCTATTTTCTGATTGGCCGATAGGTTAGTAACTGAACAGCACCTCTCTGAGCTGAATAAGCGCACAGACAGCAACGTTGTGTGACACGTTTGTAAAATATAGCCCTTAGAAATTTCCGTGCGGGCAAGTAAATAATTTCTCGGAGTGAGAAATGCCATGTGTGGCGTGTGAGCGTGTGAAGTCTTGAAATGCGTGTGTCTCACGCTCAATGCGTGAGACACTGAGGTGATACTTAACGGCTCGTGTCCATTATTGACGCTTGCAGACGCCTAGCCCTCTCTCCCGTCGCCGCTTGTGGGCGTGTATAGGCTAAAGTGTATGGTGTTTTATTTTTTGTAATTACACAATGCCAGCTAACGTAGGCTACTAAAGTGGAGGTAGCCTACTACTGTTAACATATTTTATTGAAACACTCACAAATATAACTGACATGTTCCTCCAAAGCACATTCTGTCTTGGTTCAAGTCGCCAACAAGGTCTTTTTGATAGGGTGCAGTGGCGAACTAACTTCTTCGCCACTATATTGTCACGCATTAACTATTTTGGCCACTAGATGTCGCCAAAAACTTCTGTTCTGTCCCTAGCTAGTCACTTGTTACCCAATCCTCTTGTTATCCAATTAACCTGTTCCTCATTGTTTCTGTCACATGTCTCATTTCCTCATTGTGTCAGTGTATTTAAACCCTGCTCTTTGTCTGTGTCTTTGCTAAGTCTTCGTGATTACCCTGTGTGTCTCAAGCTCTAAGCTTTTGTGGAAATTTGTGGAAGTTTTTGCCCTGTGGATTCTTTACCTCTGTGTTGACCCGGACTGTTTAAGGCCTTTTGTAAGCTGATTGGAGCCAGAGCCAGCCTCTCATTTGGGTATCATCCTCAGTCTAATGGCCAGACTGAACGGGTCAACCAGCAGCTGGAGTCTACTTTGAGAAGTCTGGTGTCCGACAACCCCACTTCCTGGAGCTCTCAACTGTTGTGGGCAGAATACGCTCATAATGCCCTCCAGTCTTCAGCCACAGGGATGTCGCCTTTTCAAACCCAGTTTGGGTATCAGCCGCCACTGTTCCCTGAACAAGAGGGTGAGGTCAGTGTTCCCTCTGTCTTGCACTTCATTCGGCGTTGCAAGAGGACCTGGCGGCGAGCTCGACGGTCACTGCAGCGACATCCAAGAGGAACCAGCGTCAGGCCAATCGCCGTCGGAGGCCTGCACTGCAGTTCCGACCTGGACAGCAGGTTTGGCTGTCCTCTAAAAACATCCCGTTGCGGGTGGAATCCCGCAAACTGGCCCCTCGTTTTATCGGTCCCTTCAAGGTTACCCACAGAGTTAACCCAGTCACCTACCGTCTCCAGTTGCCCCGGTCCCTGAAGATCAATCCCACTTTCCATGTGTCCCAGTTATGCCCAGTCCTGTTTTCCCCCTTTGCCCCTATCCCCAAGGCCCCACCCCCGCCTCGGATCATTGATGGTCAGCTCACTTACACTATTCGCCGGTTGCTGGACTCCTGCCGGGTTCGTGGCGGGATCCAGTACCTGGTGGACTGGGAGGGCTATGGACCAGAAGAGCGCTCCCGGGTCCCAGCACAAGATGTCCTGGACAAAGATCTCCAAGAACTTTCATCTCCAACATCCTGATTGTCCAGGGAACGTCAGGAGATGTTCTTAGAGAGGGGGGTCCTGTCACGCATTAACTATTTTGGCCACTAGATGTTGCCAAAAACTTCTGTTCTGTCCCTAGCTAGTCACTTGTTACCCAATCCTCTTGTTATCCAATTAACCTGTTCCTCATTGTCTCTGGTCTCATTTCCTCATTGTGTCAGTGTATTTAAACCCTGCTCTTTGTCTGTGTCTTTGCTAAGTCTTCGTGATTACCCTGTGTGTCTCAAGCTCTAAGCCTTTGTGGAAATTTGTGGAATTTTTGCCCTGTGGATTCTTTACCTCTATGTTGACCCGGACTGTTTAAGGTATCTCCTTTGGATTCTCCTATTGGATTTGTTTGCCTTTCCTCCCTCGGACTGAACTCTGTTATCTGAACCCTGGCTTGGCTCTTGGACTTTGATTTTCTGGATTACGCCTTGGATTGATGTTTTTGGATTTAACTTTTTGGACTGTTTTTGACTTTTTTTCGGATCTTCTGAGCTTTTGTGTCTAAAACCTGAAATAAACTCAGTTAATCTTACTTTGTCTGCTCTGCACTTGAGTCATTAGTCTCAGTGGCCTAGTGGGTTAAAAGTCAGTTTGCCACTCCGACGGCCCGGGTTGTAGACCCGACCGTGACCTCTATAGCTTAATATATTTTCATAAAACCTACACGATTATCAGGCGGAACAAATCTTTCTGGCAGGCTATTGTTCCGGACCGGAAGACTAGAGAGCAAAGGACAGAACTTGTTTACCGAAGATGTACTTTCATTGGCTAACCGCCTCGCGTTAACCGCTCTCATTTGCATAAAGTTCAGCCGAGCCCAACTTCTTGACGCGCCGCCTCTGTTCGAATGGCTGCGCCGCCTTCCCAAGGTGCATTGCGGAAGCGTAAATCATGCCTTGCCGCTCTCCATAGGAAATCAATGGGCTATGTGCGGCGTGGTGGGCTTTGCCGCGATAATGGACACGAGCTGTAAGGCTTGATGTGCTGCGGTGCTATGCGAATTCCTTGTTGCATAGCTTGCACACAACCATGCTCTATGACGCTTCCATCCGTTCGTTTTTTGTAACAAAATTTCCCATCCACGGGGCCAACCAACGCGGTCACATCAGCTTCTTTGTTCATGTTCACTGTGCCACTGTGGTTTGTTGTTGTCTGAACCGAACCAGAGCCCATCTACGGAGAGCCTGGCCACTCCGTATTAAGTCCCATTGTACCGAATTTTGGTTGCAGTTCCATGAGTTCCACTGGGGGCGATCGCCATGAGTGCAGAATGAATGGGAGTCAATGGAGCTACAGTGGGCAGTGCTTCGAATTGGCCAGCTTCACTCACGGTCCGCGCGTGGGATCACGCGGTATCACGTGGCTCTAATTTGTATTTTTCCAGTGAGACGCTGCAACAACCCAAACAACCGGTAGATGGCTCAAGTGAGCAGGGTGTCTCGTAAAAAGAAATGGAGCCTGGAAAACCCTACACAGACTTCACTACAGACTTTAGCAGACTGGTTTAGAAATAATTTAATAGCCAGAAATATGCCTGCCCTGCACTAAAAAAGAAATATTTGGTTAACTGCGAGTGAATCCCGTTTGCAGCCGTAGAAGAAACGCAGGACAAATTAAACATTCTGGTTTTCTGCAACGATGATAGACAGACATCATTTGGACAAAATATAGAGCATATTAACCTCCTTTGCTCAGCCAAATGCCTTCCTGTTACGTCCTGTTATCACGGAGTTACAGGCGATAAACGATTTTTGATGGTCACAAGTTTAATTCATTAGCGTTTTTTTATTTTTTTTATTATTATTAAAGAGTTATTTTCATTTAAACATTTGACTTCGTGCTTATTCAGTAGAGCATTTAGTGCTCTCCCCAATCCCAGACGTTCACATTGCATGTTTGTTTGTAATGGATGCAACCGCGAGATAGGCTATGCGTTTGATTGCAATGAGTTGTTAACAGACATGAACCAAGACATATAGCCCAGCAGCAATCTAGGGACTGTTCGTTATTTATTGAAGGGGCCACCGGAGGAATTTTGAGTGCTTCAGTCAAAAGTTGCATGACCCTCTCTTGCCTGCTAGAAATTGTTCAATGACCCTCCGACAGAATTGTTAAAAAAGACATGACCCTCCCCTGCCAATTGCTGTCTTCCGCCCGCGCCACAGCCACACACTGTGATAACGTTCTTAAATCAATCTTTCCAGTGAGCTTGCATGCTACCAGTCCTTCCTTTTCAAATGTGTTGCGCCTGTTTGCACAATTTCACAAATAATCATATGTGATTAATAATATGACAAATAATCCCTGTGCACGGGGACCGAAACAATGCATGCCAACTTTTTCCGTGTTTATCACGTAGGCCTATTTTAACTTTCCCCCGCTGTCTTGCCGTTTTAATGTTTTCCCGTAGAATATCCAATATTTTAATACTCTCATAACAGCCCTTCCATCGGGCCAACCATAACTTACCAACTCTGTACTGTAGACCCTATCTGGCTATTTATATTTTCTGTGAAATAAGCAAATGTATTTGTTCAACTTTATGAAGCAGAATTAACGCATAGGCTACTTGGAACATAATACATTTGACAAAGGACAGATGTATGTTGCTAGTGACAAAATATTAACTTTCAGTGTTTTACGATGTCTTTGTCATGGGGAAGTGTTTTTCCCCCATGCATTTATTCTAGGTTACTGTCAGTGACTGCCGTGAGAGAAGCGGGTTCTGTTTCGTTCATGTCAGTGACTGACACGAGAGAAGCGGGGTCTGTGTTGTGTTGCGTTGCGTTAATTTATTTTCATTGGGCATGCCGTGCCGTGCCGTCCACAGCTCTTCAGTTCTGACAAAGCCAAAATTACTCCTTTTGAAACAATGAGTGCAGGAAGCGCGTTTGTATGGTTATATTGCTTGACGGGGGGGGGGGGGGGATCCCAAGCAGCTTTCAGCCATAAGGATACTTTGAGAACATTTCAATTCACCCTACACTAATATTCAAAATATTGACAACTATTTCGGCATAGCCTATAAAGCAGTTTAATTAAATGGAATGTTAGTTGTAAACAAACAAGCTACTTGGTGAGGCTTGGCCTCACAGATGCGCTCGTGCCCTAGATGGCAGGAAAAATCTTCACGATAGGCCTATTAACTAACCACCCGATTCACGTTGGCTGGGGGGAAGGGGGGCCATCAGACATTTGTGCCCAGTTAATCCCTGCCCCCAACAAATCACACCTTCCAACCTCTGACAGCTTAAAAGAAGTCAAGAGGACTCCTTACTCACAGACCTATTCACAAACCTGCAGCATTCTGCCGTGTTTTGAAATCATGCAGCTACAGGAGTTTCCAATCGTGAGGAAGCAATTTTGCATTGTAGGCATAACTAACATGCAATAACGCCACCAACAACAACCAAAACTAGGCTAATCATTGTCAACATGTAAATTAAATGTAACATTATTGTGAATCAAATTAAAATTTTACAAACGTAGGCATAGTAACAGAATAATTTAATAATGTTACAAAGATGCTACATCAATCCGTATGTTTCATTAGGCTACTAGCCTATATGTTTAGCCTTGATTCATTTAGGCTAGGCCTTTTTATTCAGCCTAACTGGTGAATTTAGGAGCAACTCCTAAAAATAATGGGCGTGCCACTCCTAACTTTAGGACTCCTAATTTTTAAAAAGTAATTCACAAAGCATTTTAGACCTAAAAGTAGCACCTAAGTCTGGGACAGCTTAAGTCGAGAGGACTCCTAACTCACTAAGACCTATTCATAAACAGCTTTTTTGTGGCATTTTACGTTGCGATGTTTTGAAATGCGTAGCCTATGCGCAACAGGAGCTTCCAATCGCGAGGGAACAATTTTGCATTCATAAAAGGGATGCAATAACGCCACCAACAACAACCAAAACTACTCATTGTTAACATGTAAATGAAATGTAACGTTTCATTGTGAATCAAATTAAAATGTTCTCCTCTTTGCAAACGTAGCCTAGGCATATGGTGACAGATTAATTTAATAATGTTGCAAAGGTAGGCTACTGCATCAATCCATAGGCCTATGTTTCATTAGGCTACTAGGCTATTTGTTTTGCCTTACTCTTTATTCATTTAGGCTAGGCCTTTTTATTCAGTAATTAATCATCTTCCGTCCTTTGCACTACTTGTGTAGCGCACGCATTCTCCGACCTGTCACCGGTCACTCATCATCGGAAAAGAGGTGTTTGGAATTCCCGCGTTACAATCGTCAGCCAATCAAGGTGGTCACTTCAGTCAAGCTCGTTCGTGCATGAGTAATGACGTAATCCATAGCAACGAAGACTCACTCCTAGTTTAGGAGTTGTCTGAAAGGCTTTGTGAATAACTTTTAAGAGAAAACTCCAAGTTAAAATCTTTAAGTGCGATTTAGGAGTAGCCTACTCCTAGTAGTAAGATAAAAGCCTTTGTGAATAGCCTACGGCCCCAGTTATTCATCATCTTCTGTCCTTGTGTAGCGCACGCATTCTGAGACCTGTCACCTGTCACTCATCATCGTAAGGGAGGTGTTTGGAATCATGCCCGCGTTACAATCATCAGCCAATCAGCCAATCAAGGTGGTCACGCTTGCCCATTTACCCAAATTAATGGTCGAATATTACTGATGATCATTGTTATTTAAGAACATGCAGTGTGCGTAGGGTACCAAAAACATCTTGCTCGTAAAAAAGCATCATAACGCACATTCTGGCGGGTCTGTTATTTACTGTAGGCTGCGCAAACCACAGGCCTTTAGCCTATTTTGGGCAAGCCTGCATTCATTCATTCATTCATTCATTCATTCAACCTTTATTTATTCTCGGAGGGTCATTGAGGGAAGCCCTCATTTTCAATGAAGCTGAGATTACAGACGCGAAGCAAAGCGCTCCACAAACAAGACAACAATCGACGCCTTATGTTGAAGAATTATATATAAAGCCTGCGCTAACAGTAATCCTCCTGCCCCTGATAGGCCTACCACAGCTGTGGATAGTGTGGAATGTAATAACACAATCCAATGTGTGTCTCAATTGTCTCCCGCTGACCACCTCACACATTTCTCTAGATTTTGCAACGAACTTATATGACACAATGCCATAAAATATGCCAGTTTTAGGACACAGAATAATGTTTGTAATGATACCAGGTAGGCCTACGTTTAACAGTAACAAGTGTAATGAGCTATTCATTGTCGAAGGTGAAATTGTCGAAGGTGAAATTTTTATGATAGTATGAAGTGCTTTTTGTATAGGCTACTATCTTAATCTTGGAATATGGGGAGGGAAGTGGCGCGTCTGCAGTCAGCCAAATATGAATGTAATTCTGCGGCATAAGCAGATGTATTTGTTTATTGTACAGAAAAATAAAATTGACATGTCAAGCAGTCAATTAACTACATTGCAGTCAAGAAGTAGGGCAAATTAAGACACTGTTTTGATTTGCGTAGTTGCGTTACCCCCAACACTGACAATAACATAGACAGCCAGTTAAGATATTTTTTCGTTTTGTGGAGCGGCACCGGTAGGCTATCAAAAGCAGATTTCGATTTTTGCTACCACCGTGTAGTCAAGCCTTAAGCCATACCCAAGTAGCCTTAATCGAGGTAATGTTTAATTACGATTTATTTTGTTATTGAATTCGTAGGCTGGGATTCCTCTCGGTAACAATTACCACTGACAGAGCAATGTACAGTGGCAGAGCGACGCACAGTGGCTGAAAGTGGTACTAAAGCTTCACGCAGCTTCACGCCGCGTAATGCGCGACTGAAGTGGCCATTTGAAAGCGATGCCCACTGTAGACGGCTAAATTTGTCTCTTTCACCTGATTGTCGTTGACAAATCTCAGATTTGATTGTGGTTCGTATAACTTCAACATGGGTTATAGGTCAAAAGTTGAGCTAATGAATGACGTCATTGACACATTTGAAAGGCTTTTTAGAACAATTAAGTGACTTTAAAAAATATAATACTCAACCAAGTGTATTTTCTTTGCCTCAAATACAATATTCAAATACAATATTCAAATTACTTGAAAAAAAATTATATCCTGAGAAAAGTGGATTTTGAGGGGTACAGCTCCATAGACCTCCATGCATTCTGCACTCGTGGATGAGCGCCCTCATGTGGTACTACAGAAGGAACTGCAACCAGTTCAGAAACCGGAAGTTTTCCGAGAGTGGCAGTTCTCCCCTTATTAGACATTCTCTGACCGAACTCATGCGCGTTAGTTGGTGCTCCAGTACAATTGGTCCGTCTGAAACTCATCCAGTGAGAAACGTTCCACGGTGCAAAAATAAATACGATTAAAATGCGTCATTTTTTTTGAACGCGCAATTTTTGTGTAATTAATTAATATTAATTAACGCGTTAAAGTCCCAGCCCTAGTTATTATGACCGCCGCGCAGCGAAGCGGCGGTCATATAGGTTTAGTCGGATTTTTTTTTCTTTTTTTTTTTTTTTTTCTTTTTCGCATGTCCAAATTTCCGTCAAGGATTCCCGGGACACTGAAAGACCAGGGTAGACGAAACTTGGTGGGCATGTAACCCCATATGGATAGCATGGAACCATCGTTTTTCGTTTTGATCTGTAGCCCCCCCGCTGGACTGCACCCCCCCCCCGAAAGGAGGGTAGGACAGACACAGTTTTCTGTGAATATCTCAAAAAACGTAAGGTTTAGGAGGACCATGTCAACCCATTCCATAACCACTCATTTCATGTATAGCGCCACCTAGTTAAACAGAAAAAAGTAAAAATGAGGTGTTGTAATCGCAGGTATCTGTGACCTAACATAGTCAAAACTGCACGAAATTGGAAGTGTAGGATCATTATGACACCCTCTGAATGCACGCCAAGTTTCGTGAAATTCCGTTCATGGGGGGCCACACAATAAATAAATTTATGTTACTATACACCAACTGGCCTGTAGGTGGCCGGAGACAGTTTTCTGTGAATATCTCGAGAACCGTAGGGCCTAGGAGGTCCACCTTTTTTTTGTATGTTGGTCTTAAGGGGGCATGTCAACCCATCCCATTATCACTTATTTCATGTATAGCGCCACCTAGTTAAAAATTAAAAAGCAAAAAATTAGGTGTTTTCATCACAATATCTCTGGCTGACATGGTCAAAACTGCACGAAATTGAAAGTGTAGGATCATTATGACACCCTCTGAATGCATGCCAAGTTTTGTGAACTTTCGTTCATGGGGGGCCTTACAATAAAATAATTTATGTGTACATTTAGTGACCGTACACCAACAAGGATTCCCGGGACACTGAAAGACCGGGATACACGAAACTTGGTGGGCATATAACCCCACATGGATAGCATGGAACCATCATTTTTCGTTTTGATCTGTAGCCCCCCCACTGGACTGGACCCCCCGAAAGGAGGGTAGGGCAGACACAGTTTTCTGTGAATATCTTGAGAACCGTAGGGCCTAGGATGACCAATTTTTTCCGTATGTTTGCCTTCAGGGGTCATGTTAACCCATTCCATGTGCACACATGTGCATAAACAGATACACACGCACACACATACATTCACAGTAATCATACGTATGACACATACTCACACAGTAGACATATGTACGCATGCATGCACATGCACAAACACACATACGCAGGCAAACACATAAGCACGCACACACACACACACACACACACACACAGACACACACACACACATAAACATAAACGTGTACACGCACACATGCACGCAATTCAAGAATTTCTCAGAATTATGAACAGGCAAGATGGGGGTGGGGTTGTATAAAATGAATTTTACATGTGAAATCTATGAACTAATCATGTTTTGGTACTTGTTGTCTAGCAGATACCAGTGAGAATTGAGTGTGGATAATGCAATTTAGTGAGACAGTTAGAATCATATAGGCCTTTCAGCGTGATTTATTTTTGTGGAAAAAATGTGCTGGACTGGGCGGCGGTCATATTTTGTACCGCTCTGCGGTACATCTAGTTTTCTTAAAAACTACAACCAATAGATTCTCCACTCTCAAAACATGCACTCTTGTGCATAGCAGCCCCATTCAGTACATTCATTGTACATTGTGATCAGCACATCAGGCCACCCAACATCTTGTGTCAGATGGTATCGCCTCGGTAAGAATGATGCTTGATTTCTATCTGAAAGCCAAATATAGATGTATAATAATGAGTGTAGCTTGATTTGTTCATCAGATTTTGCAAAATAATAGTTACAAAATAATGGAATGTAAATGTGATTTTCACCCCTTTGAGTTTATACAATTCTGTGTATGGTAAAGCAAATGTAATGGACATGCCATGTCATTGCAATTCAACAGAGAACAGCATATTATTTTGGGTACAAAAACAAACAAAATCTGATGATAATCTTACATTTAATCTGATCCTGAGTGATCTTTCAAGGAAAACACATATAGGTGCTTTGAATATACAGTAATGGGCAATCCCTTACAAGGATCTGCATTAGACAAATGTATTATCAGACTTTTAAAATGTTCTTGGTTGCACAGACAGTTGTGTTTATATTCTAAGTATCTTTGTCCTTTCATTTTATTTTTATGTTACTACAGATATATCATCAGCTGAACAGCAACTTGAGTAAAGATGTCCACATCCAACGTTACAGCATTCTCCTCTCTGTCCCACACGAACACTATAAGTGAATTCTGCCAGTTCCCAATTGGTGAAATAGCAATTGTAGCCATCAGTTTTATAGGTGTAACTCTGAACAGTTACTGTACGTGACATGGCTTATCCTTGTGGATCCTGCACAGACTATAGTATCCTGCTTTTTCGAACTGAATTTGTCTCTGTGTGAAATTGTAGCGGAAATACTATCACTGTTTAGCCCATTTGCCTGGTGTACATATTTCCATAATATACTGCAACGTGCAGCATATTTATTCTATGGCTTGTTACTGTCTGGGCGTCCCCTGTTTCAGACCTCCATTTGTGTGGAGCGTCTTATGGCTGTGGTCTACCCTGTAGTTTTTCTAAAATACAAAGCACTGCGGTACAAGATGGTATGCTCAACTGTGGTCTGGCTAATAACCCTAGCCTGTAGTTTGAGCTTTGCCATAACGTCTGTTTGGTATACATTTCCAAGTTTGATTATGGTTCTGATTGTGGTGAAACTGTTCTGCTTTTTGGCAGTCCTCAGAGCTCTGAAACAACCCCAACCTGGGGATGGAGAGAGGGAGAGGGCCAATCAGGCCAAGATGAGGGCATTAAAAATCATTCTGTTCCTACTTGTGAGCACAATTGTGCAATATGTCCCCCTATGACACTCTTATTTTAACAGAATTCAACTGATGGCCATGAATGTTTTTTTTTTTTTGAAAGGTAGATAAACTACATTTTAAAATGGATTATTCAAACACTATTTATGCCGAGGAAAATATGTTTGTTTTTTTTTTCTCAATTGACTTCCATTAATTTACCACCTGGTGTTGCCCTCCGTAAGATGGCAGCAATGTTGACATCCGTTCTAGAGGCCAGTGGGGAAAACTGTGTGTATTATCATGATCTCACAGGCTCCATGTCATATATCGACTCCGTTTAGTGATTTTAAAAAATGATTCAATGTGGTATTAATTAACGGTATATATGTATATGATTTGATCAGTTTGAAGTGCTTTTACTGCTGAACAATAAAATCATATGGAATTGTATGGGAATTGTGGGTTATATTAGGCATCTGCATATAATACAGACATCTTCTAAAAGCTTGCCCTAATGTCTTATATCTGAAATAGTTCAGCCATTGTATACATATTAAAGTGTTACAGTGCCAGAACAAAACCTTTCCTTTATTATCTCAAAAAACAAAGACCTCTCAGCGGAGACACAACATACCATGGACTTCTGTACCCTGCTGATCAGGTGACTGGAACTGTCCAACTGGACGCAGCTTTGACCCTATGTTATGACTGGAGGATCAAAAAGGTTTTCCATTTACCCAGAATGGCATGGTGTCTTCATCAGTCAAGTAAACTGTGATGTAACCAGCCAATTGCTATTTGCATGAAAGATGACACCATGTCATGTCACTGTCCATACACAGTCCATTCATTTACACACAAGGAGTGTTCACACTGACACAAGCATTAATAGACAGTATGGCACTTATATTTAAATATACCTGTGAAAGGTTTCCTAATTTGTATTGTTGTAAATTGTATGTAAAGCGTGTAATTAATTCTGTAATGCAAACTGTAAATGTATAATGTATAAAAAATATTATTATTTTTATTAAAACTATTTTCATTCTCCTTAGAATATTGCATTATGTGGCATATTTTACATGTGATATGGTACATGAGAGATTTATTTTGTCAGACTACACTAGACAACACTACATGCAACATAAAATTGTGTCCTAATACAGTATACTGAAAGAATTGTGAATAAGCATTATAGTCTACTGTATTTCTCCTGTCCTTGTCCTACGCAAGCATCCTTTGTTTATCCTTGAATTCAATAAAAGCCAGTCTAGGCCTTTTGCCTATCACCAGGTGTGAAATGTTATTGTTTGTAGACACAGTGAGGGGCCAGGCCTCTGAGGAACTACCCAGGAAAGGGGGTAGTTTTAATTAAAAGACAATAGAAGCTGACCAGACCTGATGAAGGCCTAATCCTCATCCTCCCTTTCTATTGCATATTCAAACTGGGTTGGACCTAGAGGTCACTCCTTCTTTTGTTTGTAACATAAAGTTAGTATACACCTCTGTGTAGTTAAAGATACGGGTGAATCCTCTTGGTGAAACTTGTGGCTCTCCCTTGATGTACATCATTGTAAAGAATAAAGCCTGTTTCCTGATTGACCATTCATCCTGACTGAGTTTCAAGATAAATGGGGTACATGAAAATTACCATCAGTTTTATGGAGGTTCCAACCGTGAGATTACAATTTTGGATTTACTGAGATTCAAGTCTGCTAACGTCTTCATCATCCTGGTTGATAGCACTCTTAAGGTGAGCATTTGTGTTTTCTGGTGGTGAGATTCTGGTGAGTAAGTCCCATAGTCATCCTGATGAGGATTGACAGTTGACCTCTTGGAGGATATTGGGCTCCCACTCTGGAAGCCATATTGGGCGTTAGAGCATTCCTGCTCTGTAAATGGCCATACGCACTGACGAGTGGTCTCTGTGAGATCTAGTTGGGCTTCTCTGAAGCCATATTATGGGTAGTTGGAGAAAAGGGCCACTCTCCTGTAAATGCTACTATATTGGGGACTGCTTGCCTGGGGTCTCTCACCTGAAACAATAGTATAAGAATATGCTGCTGGTCACACAGGATGTATGAAAAAGATATTTGGCTTACAAATTGATATTTGGATGAATTTACAACTAGTTTGAAATTGAATTGATATCTGAAGTTTAAATTTAATTATTTGAATAGTGGAAACTGGTCACGATATGGACAAACAGGATTCATATGTTAAGGTTCCTTTGAGTGTACAGATTGCTATGGCTATGATTGGGGATGAGACAGAGCATGCAAAACAAGGCTGATATGGTTAAAGATGGCTTCCAACAGGTTTGGGAAGTCAGAAAAGCTAGTGAATGGATTCTCGGTCTTAAATCTAAAAAAAAAGAAACAGAGACATTATTCCCGCTATCTTGTTTGTATGTGGACAAAGAGATCACAGGGATTTTACATCTTTGCCTAAACTGCGAAAGAAAATGAAAAATGCTACTGATAAGTTGTTGAAGGTTGCTGAGAACTTAATGGGAACAGTCCCAACCATTGATGTAAAAGATCCCAAAGGGATTGCAGATTATACACAACTCATAACCGAGTTAGTGATGAAAGTTGAAGAGGCTGCTGCCCAAGTTAAAGGAGAATTCCGGTGTGATATTGACCTAAAGTGTGTTGAAACATGATACCAAGTGTGAACGTATGTCTCATAGCCCATCTCGGCTTGACCCCTGCACTCCAAAATCTGGCGCTAGTTAGCCGATGCTACCAACAGTTTTTTTAATAGTGGTGCTTCGGCATCGGGCTAGCCATGCAAATAAATCACTGTTTTACACCATTTACGAGGCTCAATGTATCTCCACACTTCATTGGTAGACTTCCGAGGGCCCTGACATTTAAAACGAGACATTGAGAACTTTGAAAAAGCACTGGTAGTTTACTTATAAGACGATTTATACAGACAGTATCTCATTGGTGCCAACTCTCACGCATTGGCCGTGAGACACACGCATTTGATTAGTTTCACACATTCACACGCCACACCCCCGATTTCTCACGCTGAAGTGTCAACCCGGTCGGTCAGATGCCTGAAAAATGAGTTTAGCCTGTTGAGCCTACCTGTTGAGCCACGGTTATGCTTTCAGAGACGGTGAGAGGGTTCAAGAGCACCCCCTGTCTGTGGAATTTTCTAAATTTTCTCTCATTTGCGATGCTACTTCAGAAGCCGTCCCAGGCGCATTCCCCCCACATTTCCCCGGCTTCAGGTATGCTTTGAGTATTATTGAGTATTTTTCACGCTGAAGTGTCAACCTGGTAGGTCACATACCTGGCAGATGAGGTTCAACTAAACTAAACCTATACATATGATATCACACATCAGGTGAACATGCGGAATCTAAGCTTTCCAATGATATTAGCGCCAAGTTGCTGTGATAAATGGTTCGCGAGAAAATTAACATTGAACCAACGTGCAATTTAGGCTTATCATATTTGCATTTTGCACACAGTGCACTGCACACCCATTACTCTCGGTTTAATATTTCACTAACCCTTTACACAACACGTGGCAAACCCAATATCACAATAAACAGCAAACCGTACCGAATACAAGGATATAAAGCATGCCTCTGTGCAATAAGTGGTTCCTGAGTAATCCGGTTTTGAAATTGCAACAAATTTCTACATAGCCTGATTGGGGCGAAATTATAATGTATTCTAATGTAAACTATTTGTCAGTAGGCCTACATACATTTTTGTAAATTGCTCAGCCATAGATTATCCCACTTTCATGGTTCTTATATTGTCAGGTTCCAGCCAATCCCATTACAGATAAATGAATATATTTATATTGGCATGCTTCCTAGTGACATTAATGCAAAAATATGAAGAAAATCAAATAACGAGACACAAATATTGATATAAAGCCTGACATAAGCCATATGCAAACATTCACATCATGCAGATATGGGTACATCCTGAAAAAGGAATAGCATGTAGGTTATAGGCTATGGCCATTACAATGACCAATATATTATCTTAAATAAACTAACTGAATAACACAGGTGACCACTTCTGCATAATTTCATGGAGTGCTGAAATGTACACACAACAAAAAAAATTCTGGGGGAAGACCCCCATACCCCCCCTCTGAAATGTCCCACCCACTTTCACAATGCCTCCGACACCCATGGTCCTAGTAGTAGGCTAGATCCCTTTGATACCAATGTTCATTTAACTCTGGGACCCTGGTCCCAGGGATGGATTACTGCACGGGCCTTCCGGGCCCAGACCCAGGGGCCCAAGGTGTCAGGGGGCCCTGAAGCCCAAGCCTTTGCATGGAATCATTGCCTCAATATCAACACATCAGGATGTAGGCTATGAATCTGATTGAATTCATTAAAATGTAGGGTCTGGGCACTCACTGTTCGCAGTAAAGTAGTATAAGAAGTATGAGATGTATAAGAAGTAGTACTGTATTTTGTGTGCTAATTAGCCAAGAGGCAAAGTATTTTTCGGATTATTATTTACTGTGTAAAGTTGCAAACCATCATGAGAGATGTCACTACGGATCTCAGAGACATGTGCTGTTTGTGGTTGTACATATAACTGGACTAAACTAATTCAGTGGCCTAATATGTTTTTTTAACCCTTGTGTTATTCTCAAATCTTACCGACACTCTTTATCCTTGGGGTCAATTTGACCCCAGCTAAATAAACCTTCAGAAAATGATTATAATTAATATTGTTACCCATTTTTTTTGTGACAGGTACTTAACAAGAGTGTAATAACCACCATCAAAAGCCCTACAAAACAATCCCACCCCCCCACACCCCTTTATGAACCTTGGAACCCTGGCTGACAATATTGCCCATCCAGTGTCAGCAGCCCAAAGGCTTGCTGTTGCTTCCCCTTTTGACTTATACAGTCCTGCCAAAATGACTTATATGTAATATGTACTTGTGTATGTAATAATAATAATAATAACAATATGTTCTCATACTATTCAAATAATAATATCCATAATGTGTCAAATATTCATGTATCCTATGTTTCATACAGCTGGGGTCAAACTGACCCCAAGGAACATCAATGTACATAATTATTGTACAAATTTCATGCTAACTCTGTTGTACCCAATTGAGGAAAATTCATGAAACATGAAGCAAAAAAAAAAAATTGAACCATATATTTTATGATGTTAAACGTTGCCCAAGGATAACATGAGGGTTAAGCGGACTTAAGCTGCCACCTCTTGGCAAAAAGTTAATAGTTTTGCATATCAGTAGTAGCCTAATACATTTCACGCAGCTGTGTGAATCACGGAAAGCGCGAATGAAGTGGACACCTCTAAATGGAACCCAACCCACTGTACAGTAGCTCAAGGTCTGTGGCTAAAGCAGCCATAATGAAAGCGTTATCATTGTTTGGATACTTCACACACACGTGTTTTTTAATCGCATAGACTACAACTACCAAGCTGGAATCAAAGCACATCGACTCCCCTCTCACACCCTAAACACGCACTTCGAACAAACAAAAAGCATCTCAGTCTCATGGTATAGCTGTAACGGATGCCAGCTAGCTTAGCTGTGCTTGTGGAACGTTGGTAAACCTCACTCCGCGACGCCTCAAGAGTGCTGCTGGCATGTGAGCCAGTAGCCTGGGCTATTGGCTCAATTGTTAGCACACTCGCCTCCCGATCTGAGGTGCTGCTGTTCGCGGGTTCGAGTCCGAGCGTGTGCAGGGCTGAATTGCGCAGGTTCAACACAACGCAGGTTACATAGCCATAGGCAAAACAGTATCGGACCGGTGTAATGTTGGTACTAAATCATCCATCGCAAAGAATGATTTTTGTAGCACGTGCAACAAATATGTGTAGGTACAGCCCTGCTCTGGATACATCTCTCAACGTGCGCTCTAAAACATTTGGTTTAAATGTAGATCATCACGGGTGCGTTAATAAATCTACATTGGGGCGAGTTGACACAAATTATTCACTTTGACGAATTTATGTAGTTTCAGTCCTAGTTACTTTACTTTGAGCCATGCTCTTCCTTACTTGAATCACCTTTGAAAATAGAGGATTGAAGTAGCCTATATGGGTGTTTGGGAATGAACGTTGACTTAGATGCTTTTTGAGACTATGAGCAGAAATGTCCCAGCCCGGTGTTTAGGATGCATCATAGACAGGTTATCTTTCAGGTAGCCTATATATTTTCCATTAGAAAACCATCATGTAGCGAACTGGGTGGAAATAAATTCTAATGGGGCAGCCGTGGCCCACTGGTTAGCACTCTGGACTTGTAACCGGAGGGTTGCCGGTTCGAGCCCCGACCAGTGGGCTGCGGCTGAAGTGCCCTTGAGCAAGGCACCTAACCCCTCACTGCTCCCCGAGCGCCGCCGTTGAAGCAGGCAGCTCACTGCGCCGGGATTAGTGTGTGTTTCACCTCACTGTGTGTTCACTGTGTGCTGTTTGTGTTTCACTAATTCACTGATTAAATGCAGAGACCAAATTTCCCTCACGGGATCAAAAAAGTATATATAATATACTATACTATATGTGTTATGGCTAACTCACTTAGCTCCTGTTAGTAGCCTAGGTTAAGCAAATGAGATGACAGTCAAAAGATACAATTAGTGCTGTTATCAATTTGCTTGGTAGCATAACTGCATTTATGGTTTTCTACAAATACATCAATAATCAAATTGGCCTCCATCACTCAACCAATGCTAACAGTAACATTATTTTACCTACTCTAGGCTATTGATATAATTTAATATTAACATAGCCTACCTGCAGTAAAAACCAAGCATGTCCGATAAACATTCTCAGATTTATTTCGGCTTCAAGAAGAAATGGGAATTACAGGTCATGCAGAAATCATCCTACCCTTATTAGACGTTCTCTGCGGTAAACTACAGTCTTGTCCTTGTAGGAAGCGTAGTGTCTTTCCAATCTACTTCAGATTAACTTCCAACAAAATTACGTCTCACTACAATGATGCGCCATCTGGTGGACAAACGACTACGTGACGCCAATACTGGAAATGCAGCCAAATTATTATGATGAATATTTGGTTTTCCTTTAATCCTAAATGTACAAATAACTTAATTTTTTTAGACCCCCCCATGGATGAAATTCTACGAAACTTGGCATACCCCCAGAGAATGTCAGGTTAAAGGTAAACTATGCAGAATTTCCTTACTGTTTTCTCGGTTTTTGCTACTTTTTCGCTGGCTCTGTCATGACGAATGTCTGAGAAATTCCATCGCTACCTTTTTCTAGCCGGTGCCTGGCGTGTATGTGTATTTGAATGCAGTAAAGCAATTCGTTACACTCGTTATACTTCCTGACACTGAGGCTGTCGGCCCGCCGGCCCACAGTTGCAAGGGTGGTTTTTCCGCTCACAGGCGCTAGGGGGAAGCGAGACGGCCACCATTCAACCCCAAAAAAGTCATATAACCATTCCAATGACTCTGAAGCTGTTAAATGAAGGTAAATTAAGCTAAAAAACTTGCATATTAAGCTAAAAAACCTGCATAGTGTACCTTTAATCATACACATAAAATTTAGTGCAGTTCTGAACATCTTAACTGAAGAGAGGGGCGATTAAAGCAGAATGATATTGCATTTTCATTTTTTACCGGGGGGGGGGGGTGCAAATCACAAATGAGTGATTATGGGCTAGGTTGATGTGGGCCCTTGAGACCAACATACTGTACCATAAAAATTTCTTCATCACGGTTCAGGTAGTTATTTAGGAAAAAATGCATTTTTTGGGTTTCGGGGGGCCCAGCGCGGGGGGGGGGGGGGGGGGAGTGGCCCCCGGGGACCAAACAATTTTTTTTCCGTAAAAGTCTAGTGGGACTACATACCCGCCAAATTTCATGTGCCCCGGTGGTTCGGGAAAAAAAAAAAAAAAAAAAAAAAAAAAAAAAATTTCCCTATATGACCGCTTCACTAGCGGCGGTCATAATTATATGCTGACATCGTTGTGACCTTCAGCCTCCTGTCCTGTCAGACATGAGTGATGCCCTGTAATACTAGTTGTGGGACCCAGATGGTCAGTATCTGTCATTGCTCTACTCTGACACAGCATTTGCATTGCAGGTGTTATTTTAAAACCACAACCAATAGGTTCTCCACTCTCGAAACATGCACTCTTGTGCATAGCAGCGCCATTCAGTACATTCATTGTACATTGTGATCAGCACATCAGGCCACCCAACATCTTGTGTCAGATGTTATTGCCTCGGTAAGAATGATGCTTGATTTCTATCTGAAAGCCAAATATAGATGTATAATAATGAGTGTAGCTTGATTTGTTTATCAGATTTTGCAAAATAATAGTTACAAAATAATGGAATGTAAATGTGATGTCAGGATTTTCACCCCTCTGCGTTCATACATTTTTGTGTCTGGTAAAGCAAATGTAATGGACATGCCATGTCATTGCAATTCAACAGAGAACAGCATATACTATTTTGGGTACAAAAACAAACAAAATCTGATGATTTCAATTTAATCTGACTGATCCTGAGTGATCTTTCAAGGAAAACACCTGTAGGTGCTTTGAATATACAGTAATGGGCAATCCCTTACATGGATCTGCATTAGACAAATGTATTATCAGACTTTTAAATGTTCTTGGTTGCACAGACAATTGTGTTTATATTCTAAGTATCTTTGTCCTTTCATTTTATTTTTATGTTACTACAGATATATCATCATCTGAACAGCAACTTGAGTAAAGATGTCCACATCCAACGTTACAGCATTCTCCTCTCTGTCCCACACGAACATTACAAGTGAATTCTGCCAGTTCCTAATTTTTGATATAGCAATTGTTGCCATCAGTTTCATAGGCATCCCTCTGAACAGCTACATGACATGGCTTATCCTTGTGGATCCTGCACAGACTCTAGTATCCTGCTTTTTCGAACTGAATTTGTCTCTGTGTGAAATTGTAGCGGGAATACTATCACTGTTTAACCCATTTGTCCGGTGTACATATTTCCATAATATACTGCAACATGCATCGTGTTTATTCTATGGCGTGTTACTGTCTGGGCGTCCCCTGTTTCAGACCTCCATTTGTGTGGAGCGTCTTATGGCTGTGGTCTACCCTGTAGTTTTTCTAAAATACAAAGCACTGCGGTACAAGATGGTATGCTCAACTGTGGTCTGGCTAATAACCCTAGCCTGTAGTTTGAGCTTTGCCATAACGTCTGTTTGGTATACATTTCCAAGTTTGATTATGGTTCTGATTGTGGTGAAACTGTTCTGCTTTTTGGCAGTCCTCAGAGCTCTGAAACAACCCCAACCTGGGGATGGAGGGAGAGAGAGGGGCAATCAGGTCAAGATGAGGGCATTCAAAATCATTCTGATCTTACTTGTGAGCACAATTGTGCAATATGTCCCTCACACAGTGGTATTGTTTCTAATAATGCAATCCATAATGACAGAAACTCTTTTTATAACAGAATATTTTACTATATGTATTTTGATATGTGCAGGTTTTATCCAGCCATTTCTTTTCCTTCAGAGGACTGAGAAACTCCACTGTCTGGGGACTCCTTGATAGAACATAGTCCAAAGCCTATTCTATTCTATTCCATTCTATTCTATAATATATTCTATTTTATTCTGTTCACCTCACACATAGAAACCGACAAGTTGTAGACTAGATACTGCATTGTGTGTTAAGTTATATTAGGTGGAATATGTCAATGCAGCCACCACATATGAGCTAATGTACACTTACCAGCAAAAGAACAGAGGTTAATGAGCAGCTGCAAGAGTTTTGGGCTACAAAGCCCTCAAACTCACACTTTTTTCAACTGATGGCCATGAATGTTTTTTTTTTTTTGAAAGGTAGATAAACTACATTTTAAAATGGATTATTCAAAGACTATGCCGAGGAAAATATGTTTTTTTTTCTCAATTGACTTCCATTAATTTACCACCTGGTGTTGCCCTCCGTAAGATGGCAGCAATGTTGACATTCGTTCTAGAGGCCAGTGGGGAAAATTGTGTGTATTATCATGATCTCACAGGCTCCATGTCATATATCGACTCCGTTTAGTGATTTGAAAATGATTCAATGTGGTATTAATTAACAGTATATATGTACTGTATATGATTTGATCAGTTTGAAGTGCTTTTACTGCTGAACAATAAAATCATATGGAATTTTATGGGAATTGTGGGTTATATTAGGCATCTGCATATAATGCAGACATCTTCTAAAAGCTTGCCCTAATGTGTATATCTGAAATAGTTCAGCAATTGTATACATATTAAAGTGTTACAGTGCCAGAACAAAACATTTCCTTTATTATCTCAAAAAACAAAGACCTCTCAGCTGAGATACAACATACCATGGACTTCTGCACCCTGCTGATCAGGTGACTGGAACTGTCCAACTGGACGCAGCTTTGACCCT